>NC_092086.1:45165935-45285935 GCF_045679555.1 Salvelinus alpinus
TTACCGTAGAAGAATTGTGTATTGCCTAATGGTTTCAGTTAGAGGGAGAACACAATGACCACAACAGAGACTCTTTCTCATTCTCCTGTTCCTCTGCTAATAGTGATGAATGTGAGAAACAGGAACATTATGTTAGTGTGTGTGTGTGTGTGTCTGCGTGCACTCTGACCAAATTGTTTCCCCATAAGGTTAGTTACATACATGACCTCCGTGTGATTGGCTGTGGTCTATGTCTTCGCCACTGTTGAGTTTTTCCAAATCCATAAGATACATGAGACTGCTGGCTGTGAGAACCACCTTCCCTCTTCCCCATACCCACCACGACAACCCTTACTCAAGTAGTAGAACAGCTGCTGGCAGAAAATAAGAAACAACATGAATCTTTCTCCAGGATTAACAAACACCCTAATGGCAAAGGTTTTTAGCTTCTGGTTAGCTGTGGTCTTTGATATGATAAGAGGCTGCCATCTAGTGGTTATAGACACACTACTACAATGACTGAGGACATGACTCTAAACCAGGGGAACTATTGTACAGTCTTGACTTGCACTATTGTTCATCTACAGCAGTATACTGCACAATATGTGCATTACCTGTGTGTGTGTGTGTGTGTGTGTGTGTGTGTGTGTGTGTGTGTGTGTGTGTGTGTCTGTGTGTGTGCTCACGCGCTCGTGCATGTGCGTGTACAAGTGTGTGTGCCAGGGTCGGAGTTGTGGGCTGCCACTAGGGGGCCTGGCCCGCCCTACAGTACCTCCTTGCCCGTCCAAATAAAATATTGAAATATTTATATTTTATTTGACCGTGATGAGCACTGACAGAAAGACGCATCAATCTCAGATAACATTTCAGAGCGAGCGAAACAGCACCCCCCTGTCTCCGTATGTGTAGACCATGTATCTGATGCTGTCTGGAATAAATGAGCATGGCATGTCATACATTTTCTGGCCAGACAGCCTCAGATACATGGGCTAGATATAGTAATACAGAGGGGCGCTGTTTAGCTCGCTAGTTTCAGCAGAGAGGAAGAGGCGAAGCGAGAGGGCTCACTCTCGCCAAAATCTGTCCATAATAAGCCCAATGCGTTTCAATGGGCATATTATGCAGAAAAACGGGACGCCTATAGAAATCAAATGCCCATCCTACTGATTCATTCGGGCGCTGGCTCTGGTGTGTGCATGCTTGTTTGTGCACCTGGGTGCTTGTGTGCCTGTGAGTGAAGTGTAGTGAATGTAAGCATATATTATTTCACGCAACATGGCTGGAATTTCTCCTAGGAGCAGCATCATCAGATGATATTGAAAGGTCTCTTGACTGAAAATATTTCCACTTTATTATCCCCTAATGCATTACACAATCTGTTATAATTCCTCCACAATCTCACATAACACAGCAGAGGACCCATACATATCTGTACATATCATCCCCACGCACATAGTTACTGGATCTATCTTCATTCAGTCACATGATAACATGATAAGAGCCAGTCAGCCAGCAGCTACAGTTTACGATGGAGCGCTTCCTCTACCACACAGGAGGTGCTGGCTGGATCTGCTTGTTGTCAGTGAGCCGGAGAGGAGGGAGGAGAAAAGGAGAAGGGCTTACTCCTAAGTGGGAAAGTGAGAGTAGATTCTTCATGCAGGAGTGTTCATTCTCCCATGACTCAGCAGAGAGAGAGAGGTCCTGTGAAATCCAGTCCCTCAACAGCCATCACTACCCCCATCCCCACCCCCTCCTCAAGAGAGGGCATAATAAGAGAAGAGAGGGGAAGACCAGAAGCAAAGAGGAAAGGGGAAAGGGTGAATGAGCCTCTGATTCATCAAGCCAATGCTTACCTCATGCTGGTGTACATGTATTCATATTCAGGGCCGGCTCCAGAATGAATCAGTTGGAAGGGAATTTGATTTCTATATGCCTGCCTGTTTATTTCACGGGACTTCCTGTGTGCACGCGCTTGCTAATTAGTGGGTGTTATCAGTGGCGATTTTAGCATGTAAATCTTGGTGGGGCAAACACTAAACAATACATTAATTGCACTCTAACGGTGACAAACGGTGCCCACAAACTGTTAGGGCCTACATAAAGCTGTCCCAACAGCAGTCCTGACACCTTACCACCTCTACACCTGGCTATCAGAGGATCATTGTCTGGCAGCAAAACAGTTCAATCAGCCTCATTTACTGCCTTTTAAAAAAACATAGCTGATATGGCTGACTTGCTTAAACAAATGTGGTTTCGAATGACAATTGAGATGTACAAACTATGGGGATGACAAGCGGATAAGAGGCAATTCGTAATTTCGATTAAGACAATGAGCGAGCTAAGACGGACGTAACGTTAGTCAATATAACTATTTGTTTAGCACCTTTGAAATGTACAGCGACAGTACTGTGTGTGCACAGAACAAGACTCAGTGGCAAGCTCCGGCTGGCCTCCTTCAACCACTTCCTGTCCCTCACCATCCCTGGTCCCATATATCCTTGGACTTCGTCACGGGCCTCCTGCCGTCTGATGGCAACAACACCATCCTTACGGTAGTGGACCGGTTTTCCAAAGCCGCCCATTTTATTCCCCTTCCTAAGTTGCCCTCAGCTAAGGAGACGGCCCAGCTCATGGTGCAGCACGTCTTCCGGATCCATGAACTGCCGGTCGACATGGTCTCCGATCGCGGTCCTCAGTTCTAGTCCCAGTTCTGGAAGGTGTTCTGCACCCTTATTGTGTTGTCGGCCAGCCTGTCCTCTGGTTTTCAGTCCTGAGTGGCTGTCCACTCAGGACCTGCCCCTCTGGGTGGAGTCCCGCAAACTTTCCCCCCATTTTATTGGTCCTTTCCCGATCTCTAAAGTCCTTAGCCCCTCTGCTGTTCATCTTCTGTTGCCCCTTTCCCTCTGTATACATCCCACTTTTCATGTGTCCAGAATTAAACACGTCTCACAGCCCTTTGTCTCCTGTTTCCCCCGTGTATTTATATCTGTGTTCTCTATTTGTCTGTTGCCAGTTCGTCTTGTCTTGTCAGGTTTTACCAGCGTGCTGCACAAGTGTATGATTATTTTGATATGCACATTTAGGTGGAACAGTTTCATTTCAATAATAATGTGGTTAATCATAAAAATCTTAATTAAAATTATAAAAATCTAAAAAGTTCAAATTCAACTGAAGCAAGAGCACCAGCCTTTGCTTTTTTTTCAAATAATCTTTATTAAAGTTTGATCTCACATTTTACAAACATAACATTAATTAATATAAATACAAATCTGTTTTCACATCAATACATTAATTATTAGGCTACTTAACATGATTTACATATTTAATAATGTTCATGGAAGTTTTTGTATGTCAACTTGTTTTTTGGAGTCCAGCATTATATTTAAAATAATGTTTGATGTGACAAAACGTTTTTTTTATAGTCATAATACATCTTCTCTTCCAAATCTTATTGTTCACAAGGCATATTATTGTCCATCATAGATCTTCAGTATTGTCATCCATGTGAGTATCAAAAACACTGTGAATGGTTTTAAACATACATCCAAATCAATACTTCTCATCGGGTTCCATATTTCTTTAGTGTTGTAGCAGTTAAATTAAAGGTGTTCTAAACTACAATTCGGCATAGGGCAAAATGTACTTTAACAATTGTTTTATTTATTTTACCCGGTAAATGAACTGAGAACACATTCTCATTTACAGCAACGACTTGGGGGATAGTTACAGGAGGGATGAATGAGCCAATTGAAGCTGGGGAAGATTAGGTGACTGTGTTGATATGAGGGCCAGAATGGGAATTTAGCCAGGACACCGGGGTTAACACCCCTACTCTTACAATAAGTGCCATGGGATCTTTAGTGACCACAGAGAGTCTGGACACCGGTTTAAAATCCCATCTGAAAAGGTAAAGTAATTTGAATTATTATATTTAGACAGGAGTCATTATATAATGTTGGCAAAACATCAATTTACTTTAGGGGAAGCCAGCATTCGAACAGTGCACCATGCACCCGCCAATTTTACTTTCTAATTCGCAAATGGCTGAAACCAGATATCTGCATATAATGACGAGATGCTCATGTCTCCGCCCAAACGACGGTGGTCGTTTTCCCAAAGGCGGGAATGCAAGCAACAAGCTTAGGTCTCCACATTATGCCCATAGAAATGTATTGGGCTTATTGAGCAAAGATTTTGGCGAGAGTGAGCCCTCTCGCTTCGTCACTATCTGATGCTGTCTGGACAGAAAAATTATCTCATGCCATGCTCATTTTGTCGAGACAGCATCAGATACATGGTCTACACATACCGCGACAGAGGGGAGCCGTTTTGCTCATTCGGGAATGCTCTATCTGAGATTGATGCGTCTTTCTGTCAGTGCGCGTCTCGGTCAAATAAAGAATCAATATTTCAATATTTTATTTGGAAGGCAAGGACGTAGCCACCCTACCCCCTCTAGTTCCCACCCATAATACCGGCCCGGTTCATATTCACGGCAGCCCAATCTGAAATGGGGAACAAGGGCTGAAGTGTAACATGACAAAATATTTTCTCCCTGTGAAACTCAGGTCCTTATTGGTTTACCACATACATGGTGAAAGTGAAGGAGAAAGAGGGAAAAAGGCTCAGACAACATAGAAACTTACTGAACAAGACCAAAAGATAAACACAAAAAGGAAGGGGAAAGGGACACATTCAGGATGGATCCAGAAAGATGGACATACAGGAGGAGATCATTCAATTATAGGACTCAGGGTGGGGCTCAATTCAGAATTTTGGAATTGACTCCCATTCAACTCATGAGTTGAAATTGTAATTGAATTAGCCACAACCCACAGGATGTAGAATTAGAATTAGAGTTTGAGTGACAGGAAGTAGTTTTTAATTCAGTGCAATTCAAAGAAATTCCACTGTGTCATTGAACATGAGAGTTTTGTTGAATCTAACAGGTCACACTTCCTCATACCACAGAATATATCACTCACTTCCTCTGAAAACAATGTTAATGTACTCCTTAGTGCTTAGAAGAGCCAATTCTATTTTCTCGACAAGCAATGCAGTTACTGTATATTAGACCATACCTTATACGGTGCTTTTAGAAAGTATTCACTCCTTGACTTTTTCCACATTTTGTTGTGTTACAGCCTGAATTTACACATACCGTTATCTGTAAGTTCCCTCAGTCTAGTAGTTTTCCAATGCCTCGCAAAGAACGGCACCTAGTGATAGATGCGTAAAAAAAAGAAGCAGACACTGAATATCCCTTTGAGCATGGCGAAGTTATCAATTACACTCAGGATGATTTTTCAATACACCCAGTCAAATGTTATTTGTCACACGTGCCGAATACAACAGGTGTAGACCTTACCGTGAAATGTTTACTTACAAGCCCTTAAATTAACCAACAATGCAGTTCAAGAAACAGAGTTAATAAAATATTTACTAAATAAACGAAGTAAAAAAATCGAATCAATCAATAGGTAACACAATAACATAACAATAACGAGGCTATATACAGGGAGTACCGGTACCGAGGGGTACAGGTCAATCGTCACTACAAAGATACAGGCATTCTTCCTAACTCAGTTGCCAGAGAGGAAGGAAACCGCTCAGGGATTTCACCATCAGGCCAATGGTGATTTTAAACAGTTACAGAGTTTATTGGCTGTGATAGGAGAAAACTGCGGATGGATCAACTATGTAGTTAATTCACAATACTAACCTGAATGACAGAGTGAAATAAGGAAGGGGGAGATCACAAAGTTAAATTATTTCCAGTCTGATACTGACATGCAAGCGGTAGGTCACATTCTGAAATAAAGCATTATGTGTGTACGGTACCTGTTAAATGTTGGAGGCCTCCTTGGATGTGCTTTTGTATGTTAATGCTGTTTAAGCAAGTTAGCTAGCATGCTCTAATTAGCGCCCTGCTAATTCACAGTTATTTCCATGCTAAAAGACGAATCACGAATCTACAGCCATCAACACACTGTTGTCCTGCACATCTGATGTGCTTCAATCAACTGGGACTGCTGGCTGGACAGGCCTTTTTTTTAAACACAACGCAAGAGAGTTACAAAGTGTGATGACATCTGTTACAAATGTATATAATGACATGTTTGATGGTGATGTCGAAGATCTAATCCTAACATTATTAGAAGAGGCATTTGGATTTCATTGAATTGAATTCTATTTCCTTTCATTCAAATTCTGAATCCTGTTTACTACTTACATTTTTTATTTTTATTTACATTTTTTGCAGACGCTCTTATCCGGAGTAATTAGGCTTAAGTGCCTTGCTCAAGGGCACGTCAACAAATGTTTCACCCAGTCAACTCGGGGATTCAAACCAGCAAACTTTCAGTTATAGGCCCAACACTCTAAACCGCTAGGCTACCTGCCATCCAAGAATTAAATGGGAATTTATGAGGCATTTTGAATTCAATTCTGAATTGAGCCCAACCCTGATACAAATAAGAGTAGGAAGAGAGCTGTATCCTCCATCAGTGTCATCAACCATCACTAGACTATTTTTGCTGCTCATGACTCAACTCCTGATTTGATTCTGGTTGGAGGAGACTCTTTGTGCTCCGTGGCTCCTATCCTCCCTTTCCTTACAATATCCTCATAAAGTACAGTCGTGGCCAAAAGTTTTGAGAATGACACAAATATTAATTTTCACAAAGTCTGCTGCCTCAGTTTGAATGATGGCAATATGCATAAACTCCTGAATGTTATGAAGAGTGATCAGATGAATTGCAATTAATTGCAAAGTCCCTCTTTTCCATGCAAATGAACTGAATCCCCCAAAAACATTTCCACTGCATTTCAGCCCTGCCACAAAAGGACCAGCTGACGTCGTGTCAGTGATTCTCTCGTTAACACAGGTGTGAGTGTTGACGAGGACAAGGCTGGAGATCACTCTGTCATGCTGATTGAGTTCGAAAAACAGACTGAAAGCTTCAAAAGGAGGGTGGTGCTTAGAATCATTGTTCTTCCTCTGTCAGCCATGGTTACCTGCAAGGAAACACGTGCCGTCATCATTGCTTTCCACAAAAAAGGGCTTCACAGGCAAGGATATTGCTGCCAGTAAGATTGCACCTTTATCAACCATTTATCGGATCATCAAGAACTTAAAGGAGAGCGGTTCAATTGTTGTGAAGAAGGCTTCAGGGCACCCACGAAAGTTCAGCAAGCACCAGGACCATCTCCTAAAGTTGATTCAGCTGTGGGATCGGGGCACTACCAGTACAGAGCATGCTCAGGAATGGCAGCAGGCAGGTGTGAGTGCATCTGCACGCACAGTGAGGCGAATACTTTTGGAGGATGGCCTGGTGTCAAGAAGGGCACCAAAGAAGCCTCTTCTCTCCAGGAAAAGCATCAGGGACAGACTGATATTCTGCAAAAGGTACAGGAATTGGACTGCTGAGGACTGGGGTAAAGTCATTTTCTCTGATGATCCCCTTTCCAATTGTTTGGGGCATCCGGAAAAAAGCTTGTCCGGAGAAGACAAGGTGAGCGCTACCATCAGTCCTGTGATAAAAAAACACATCTAGTCATCGGCATGTGATACGATTATTCTTAAAAGTTCAGACAGAGCCAAGTTTATGCTCTATGGCTGCATTTATACAGGCAGCCCAATTCTGATCTTTTGCCCAATTATTGTCAAAAGGTCTGATCTGATTGCTCAAAAGACCCATTAGTGGAAAGAAATCTGAATTGGTCTGCCTGTGTTAACACAACCAAACAATCTTTAATTTATAATACTCAAACATTGTGCTGGCTAAAGTGCTCTCCGTGAGTGATTTTCCCTGAATTATTCCTCATGATGATTGGCAAACAAAGAACGGCAACATCTGGATAGTTGGATCCTTCCCAGAACAGTTTGTATGGAATTAGAGTATACCTTCTCTCAGAGCACATACTGTACATAGTCCAGATTGGACCCAATCAGGGAAAACAAGTGACTGGTTTTGGCCAGGAAAGTTTGTTAACTTACATAAGCACTGAGGGGCATGTGACAGAGAAAGAATGATCAGGAGAAAGTGTTTACATCATTGTAAAATAGGGACCTTGTAGCAGACATAAGAGCAGAAGAGTTTCAGGAGTCAGACAGAATCCTGTGCAGAAGTTGACTTTTATTTACAGAAGAGGATGGTGGTTCAGATGTGCAATTGTATTTTGTAAATATCAATATTTACAAAACAATAAAAAAAAAAACGTTTATTTACAAACTTCTCAATTTAACTTGTCAATGAAAAGAAAATGCCTTATTGGAGCAGACAAACCTGTATCGTCCATAAGACTCAGGTTGGGGGTATGTCAGGCTCACGTCAGCATCCCCTCACTATTACCAAGACTAATCTGTCTGAGAAGCCCAAAACAGCTGTTTGTGCTCTCCCTAGGACATACCAATGTCAAATGACATTTACAGGTTAACTTTTATTTAACAAAATCATTTTAAAAAATTGTTAATGGCAATCATGTTAACTTTGAATAAGAATATGGCCATGTGAATCATGTAGGCCTACTGGACATTCATGTATGTGACTGATTTGAGCTAGGATTAGCTGATATCTATCACACCATTGCAGATGATCGAGACTGCAGTTCTGTTGTCATCATTAATCATTATTGCCTGGCTACCCAAACTCCTTGCTCCAGTCAAATGATATGCCCACGGATGTTAGTTTCTTCTCAGTTATGAGTCTGGATCTGAGTACCTCTCCAACGATTTCTAGAATGCAATCACATTCTAACCGTTCTGATTGGTCCCAGAAACCAATGGGTTGAGCCAGAGTCGTAACACACGTGGGAAAAGCGGCGTTTTGAAAATTCTGTATGTAGTTCTGTATGTAGCAAACATAGAGCAGTGGAAGAATTCAGTTTGAGTCTTCAGGCAAGAATCATTATGGAAGTAGTTATAGTCCTCTGGGCAGCCATCGTTCTGCAACCTGGTCTCAGAGCATTTCATATTATTCTCTATGTAAATCCGAGACACTCCATTTAGTATGCTATGTTATGTTTCGTATGGTAAGTATTAATCTGTGGATGTCCATCATCCATTTCGTATGATAGATTACGAATTACAATTTGTTTGATATGTTACGAATTGCAATTCATAGAATATGTACGAAATGCAATTCGTACAATATGTTACACATTTGCTAAATGTATGATATGTTATGAATTCCAATTCCAATCCAATGTTAGCTAGATGGCTAGGCAGCTAACACTAACTTTAGCTAGCTCTACGGGTTAAGGCTTAAGGTTAGGGTCAAGGTTAGGAGTTAGGTTAAAGGTTTACGGTTAGGGTAAGGGGAAGGGTTAGGTAACATGCAAAAAAGTAGAAAGTTGATGCAAAGTTGCTAATTAGCTCAGGTTTTCCATGATGAGATTCGAACGCGCAACCTTTGGGTTGCTAGACGGTTGCGTTATACGCCCACCTATCATCTTTTAGTTTTTGTCATAAGTAACCTACAATCTTATGTAACCGTACCAAACATAACATATCATAGTAATTTTAGTGTCCTGGATTTGACATTAACTATGTTATGTCTAGTCTATGAGACTAGTCTGGGGAAGCTGACAGGTCAGGGTTAAATTGGGAGGAGAATTCCCAATGTTTTTATCTTTCTAAAACTCAGGACTAAACATAGATTCACTCACGTGTTTGTGAGTGTGTGTTCTGAGAATAATGTGTGTTTCACAAGCCCTGATTCATTGTTGTAGGTGTTTAGTTAGAAACCCCCTTACAATTGTATACTGAGGAGTGAGTGGCAAATGCTCTATCTAAAATCTACTCTAAATACTGTTTGGGAAAATACTCCCTACTCAGAGAGTACCCAACCCACTTACTCACCCACTCACCAGGCCTTATTCTAATTGGCAAGATATGGGAATGGCTTCTAAATTCCAGTATCCCCATGAAGAATGTGTAGACACAGAGGGGCGTTTGTTGAGCTCATGTATTCTACATGATCATATTTCAGAGGTTTGCATCAGGGATTAAACGAACAACAACCAGATTGTTTTAATGTGCTCCACAAAATGTAACCATTTTTTACTTGCTATCTTTCACACTTTCAAACAGCTTACTGAACTGTGTTAACAACGAGACTGTTGACTGTACTCAGAAGTGTGAGAAAATACAGTCTGGTCACCAAAGCTGACGTGGTCTTTAGTTTGTCAACAGGGTACAAGGTCACGTCATCAGTGTCCTGTATCAAAGCATTACAAAGCTATTAGAGGCTGGCCTTGGAGTGGGACACACACTGACTGTGCGCACACACGCACGCACGCGCACGCACACATGTAGACACTGAGGGGCACAGAGAGCAATGAAACAGTGAGGAGAGAGAAATGTAATGTGATAGGCCTGCCGAAGGGTGAATAGATGAATACACTGCAAGAGGGACACAAGGCACAAGGGGCCACATTCTACATTTCAGAAAAAGTGTAAGAGGGTGCCAACATTTTCCTTTTCCCCAATTTCTACCTTCTTGAACACACTGTACTGTTTTCCTCTGTGTTAGTGTATTCATTTGTCTGGTGCATTCTCTGTTCTTTTTATGTTGCCAGCAGGGATGTACTGTTCTGCAAATGCTGCACTGTTGCCGCGTGTTCTGGTGTCAAAGTTGCTAAAAAAAGGAATGAAAGTGTCATCTTAAGGGGAAGTCATGTGTGGGAAGAACAGCTACTGTGTTTCAAATCCTCTAGTATATTTGTATTTGTTTGACATGTCGCTCTCTGAAACATCGGAGTACACCGAGGTGCAAACTGAACCTTTGATCCACAGGAAACTGAAATGTTTGATCCACAGGAAACTGAAATGTTTGATCCACAGGAAACTGAAATGTTTGAGGTCTGACCCAACATGCAACGTGTCAACTCCCTCCAGGTCTCTCTGCTTTAACGTACAGGGTAGCTACAGGATCTCTGCTGATAAAGTATCAAAACATACACATGGCTGACAAAGGGGAGCGAGGGGAAAACTGAGTTTTGGTTCCCTCAGCTACAGCTCTGAAAATGTCTGTCCCATTTGGCAACTATTTACTTTGCCTTTGACCTTGTTGCTTAGATACGCCGAGCACCTGTGTGGAGATTAAAGTTTCCTTTTGGCTGGTGGTCAATAACAATATCTTTGATCTATCCATTTACATTGAATACTATTGTTCACATTGAGTGTCTGTGTATGAACTTTCTATAGCGTTTTTGGACATTGACTAGAGACTTTACATGTAGATGCAGGACATACATATAACACAGACTCAGAATGTCTTGAGAGCACTACAGTATGAGAGCACTATTAAATAGTGAGTGTGTCGGAGACATGACTGGAATTCAAACGCTTGTTTTTGCAACAAGAACACACTGTTTGTTCTTATGGGGAGTCCAGTCCTCCCCTGTATATCACTTTGTCTCTCCACTCCCTTCGCCTCCCCTTTCTCTGACAACTAGCTAGAACAGCCTCTGACCCTAACTCAAGTCTAGAGCTCTGCTTAGAAATAGCAGCAGCTGGTATTTTGTAAATACTCCTCTTGTTCTGATCCCCTGGTATGACTTATCCTCAACGTATCTTATAAACACAGACCAAACCTGGGCTGATGGATGATGTAGGGCTAAGAAATCATCTAAAAGGCTAGAGCTTTAGCTAAATAATTCCATTGTATTAGTCCAGACTGCTACTGTGACTAGACTGACGGTCCCATTCAGACGAGTAGCAGATGCACCTTTTGATTGGATGGAGCTCTTGAGTTTCTTCCCACCTGCACTTGCCCACCTGTGGGTTGCTATAAAGCCTGTTTAGTGTATAAGATAGTGAGGCATTTCTGTGTTCTCAACATCTCTATTCTAACTAAATATCAGTCTAAGCCAACAGAGATGTTATTTGTGGATGGAGCCATCCCATCGCCCACATCTGATGACTTATTATATCATCACCACTTCACCACTCAGTTCTGCATCCACTCTACCAGAGCACACATCACATGGTCAAGATATTTAGTACTTTCCAACGAGTCGCCTAAATAGACAGGAAAGTGCAGAGAGAAACAGTTCATTCTAGAATGCACAGAGATTCTGCCCTACTGTGCTAATTTCAACATTATGAAAAATGATAATAAAAATAGGAATATAAATATTCTGAAATTAAATAGATGCAATTAATTGAGCGACTGTTCCGCTGAAAAAAAAAATATACACAACAAAATTAAAAGACAAATGACTTAATATGTACATTTGATGGAACTGTTAATTATGTTTCAAATGGAAGAACACAAACACTGCATCACATTGCCTAATGCTGGTGAGTGGGTGTCAATCTGTGAGCTGGTGACCTCAGAGGCTTAGACATATAGCCTTTCAGAAAAAAATGAATATTGCTATTTAAATCTTTGTCATATATTTGTCATATTTCATAAATATTTTTAGTTCCCTGACTATAGACATGCCTTGTGATTGGGCTATAGACAAAACACAACTAGGCTATATAAAAAAAAATAACTACTGATCCTCTTTGGCTAAATTATATGCCTATTACTGGTGTAGTTTTCTGAATTGTTTCATTTCTTTCTGAACAGACAACAGTAATTCTATAATTTTGGCAAATGTATTTCAATGTATCAGCGGTGAAAGAAATGATGTAGAGCAACGCTGGAGAGATGACAGTTGCAGGCTCATGTCTATCAGAGCAGAGAGAGGGAGAGAGATCACAGAAAGTGAATGTCATTCTAGTTCTATTAGAGATACAGGCGCAATTCTGTTTCTGACCACAACAATGGCCACATGTTGGTCTATAGGCGCTACAATGTTGCGCAAACCATAAACCCTGTCCGGCCCTTTTTTAGATGGCAGGATAAATACAGAGCAGGCAACTTGAATGAACTCTGATTGTTTTCACTATAATTTTTACATCGCAAAAAATGGGAATTATGTATGATACAAGAGAGCTACCGCATCCTTGCAAATGGGTTCCAGAATGAAACAGTCCAAAACGAGGTGCCGGGTCCTGTTCCATGGAAATTCCCTAAATTTATATTGATGGTTTCTTGCGCTTGATGGTTGAAATCGTTCGAAGGGGTCTTCCAGTAAAGAGCACGTGACTTCTCACGATTTTCCGGTCCTGTTCTTGTAATTCAATACAGAGCCAAAATATAATGTGAGACAACTGACCGCTGCGCCTGTTGAAGAGTTTGGCTGTGTGCATGTGGGGACTGGACACTTGGACATCAGACACTGACCACAAGGAATACCTATATTTTTCTACGTCTTTCTGGGAATGAAACATTAGTTTAATATAAAATGTGTGAAATAATATTTAGTCAGATTTTTCTTCGGTTTCCGTTACTTCTCTGGATGGCAGGTAAAGTTAGTTTTGTTATACCGTTATTGAAAGATTTAAGAATTTCAAGCAGAATAGGAACACAGATAACGCTAAAATATTTGACATTCCAGTTAAGAGGGATAAGAACAATAGCCGCCTTGGTTCGCAATACAATCCACAATAACTGGATTTTATTTCATAGTGGCCAGAGAGATAAACTAAGAACCAATAACACGTTTTGGAATAACCAGGAGAGGGCAATGTAGTAGCGAATAAAATCTGTATGCTCACAGTAAAGATGATGTGACATATGACACAAAATGTCCATTTTTTGTCTTAACGGTTATGTCTTTGTCCAATATAATACGTTATAAAATGTATTTCCTATATTTCAATTACTGATTAGAAACTGCCTTCTGAAAAAGGCAACTAATTTTAACCTCTTGTTAGTTTACCATTCTGCATTCTAGGCCTAGACTTGGGATCGTTTATGTTTAAAGAAACAGTATGTCTGCTTGAGAATGCAAATTAGCTGATTATGGTCTCTGTCATGTGGTCTGACCTGTAGGTGGGCCTACACATGCCGCCTGTCCTATTGATCTCAACCCTCCAAGATTGGTGTTGAGATATGGAGACTCAGTCTCAGTCAACTGCAGCACATCATCCACAGACCATGAGGGGATTGGCTGGGAGGCCACATTAGGAGGTACAGGTTTAGAAGAGGTCAACTTTGTCATCTGGAATGTGGAGAATTTGACAGACTGGACAATACAACCTAAATGCTTCCTCACATCAAAAGATGGAGAGCAGTGTTCGAAAAAGTTCCCTGTCATTCTATACAGTAAGTTGTTTTTCTTTTTCGTCTTGCAGTGAGTTTTGTCAGTGAAAACAATTATTTTTTTCTCACTATATGTAACTATTTTGTCTCTAGAGACTCCAGACAGCGTCTCCGTCTCTCCTCAGAGACACTCTGGTCCCATGGTGGAGGGGACAGAGTACCAGCTGCAGTGTGACATACAGAACGTCGCTCCTTTACGCAGCCTGGTTGTCAGATGGTACAAAGGGAATGAAACTGTAAAAATTCAAACATTTAATGACTCCAAGATGAACCCAGTGGATGTGTTCTCCACCCTTAACATCACCCCCAGGAGATTTGAGGATGAAGTAAAGTACAGGTGTGAGGCAGAGCTGGACCTGGGACTACTACCTTCTGTCATGTCATCACAGACTCTTCATTTTGCTGTTTACTGTAAGTCTTTTTGTTTTCTTTTTGGGGTTGGTGGCACTGCGGGGCTGTTCAATGTTGGTCCTGGAGTGCCGAAGCACTTCTGGTTTTCATTCTCTCCTTCTAACAAGGGACTAATTCAGACCTGGGACAATTTACAGGTGAGTGCAACCAGGTAGAAACCAACAATGGAAGTGTTTTGGGCCTCCAGGACCGGAATTGAACAGCCCTGCACTAAATGGACCATTTACAGGGCTAAGGGACTATTTAATTTCACATTCTTCAAACGATCCTAAAGTGATGTCATTGACCCTTTTGTTTGATGTTAACGTCAGTCTGCAGTGCCTGTAGTCTGTATCATTGGCAAAACTGTCATCAGCCAAAACAGCTGTGAAGTCCTTGGTTGCTGCACCCATTGCAACTAGCAGCAGGATGTGGGGAGTGCTGACTGAGGGGAACTGTAGTTCTGCCTGGATGACAGCTTGTGGTGGCTCATCTTAAAGGGGAAGGCAACCATTATTTTTGTCTGCGACAGATTGCCTGACAACTCAAACTGAATTCTTCCACTGCTCTATCTTCGCTACAAACTTCAATCTAAAATGGCCATTGTTGAAGTCGTTTGTAGTGACGCCAAAATGAGGGGTGTTCTACAAACAAAGTAATCAGCGATTGGATCAGCTCTAACCAATCAGAGTATCAAAGCCAATGAACAATTTTCAAAACATGCTTTACCCATGTGTTGTTCTGGCTCTGGCACAACCCATTGGTTTCTGGGACCAATCAGAATAGTTAGAATATGTTTGCGTTCCTCAAATCGTCGAGGAGGTAGTCAGATCAAGACTTATTGCGGAGGAGAAACTAACGTCTGTGGGCGTGGTGTAGCTGTCACGCTCATCATAATACCTGGACCAAAGCGCAGCGTGATCTGGGGTCCACATCTTTTTATTACTATGTGAAACTCACAGCAAAACAAAACAATAAACGAACACACGATACGTGAAGAAAATGCAGTCCTCACAGGCACTACACAAAAACAAGATCCCACAAAGCACAATAAGGAAATGGCTGCCGAAATATGATCCCCAATCAGAGACAACGATAAACAGATGCCTCTGATTGAGAACCATACCAGGCCAACATAGATGTATATACATATATTCACCTAGATAACCCACCCTAGTCACACCCCGACCTAACCAACATAGAGAATAAAAAGCTCTCTATGGTCAGGGCGTGACAGTACCCCCCCCAAAGGTGCGGACTCCGACCGCAAAACCTGACTCAATAGGGGAGGGTCCGGGTGGGCATCTACCGTCGGGGGCGGCTCCGGTGCGGGGTGAAGTACCCACTCCGCTCGCGGATCTTTCATCTTCAATGGCGGCTCTGGTGCGGGGATCGTCGCCGGAAGCTCCGGACTGTGGACCGTCGTTGGAGGTTCCGGACTGTGGACCGTCGTTGGAGGTTCCGGACCGTGGACCGTCGTTGGAGGTTCCGGACTGTGGACTGTCGTTGGAGGTTCCGGACGGTGGACCGTCGTTGGAGGTTCCGGACTGTGGACCGTCGCCGGAGGTTCCGGACTGTGAAACGTTGCCGGAAGCTCTGGACTGGGAACTGTCGCCGGAAGCTCTGGACTGGGAACTGTTGCCGGAAGCTCTGGACTGGGAACTGTCGCCGGAAGCTCTGGACTGTGGAGGCGCACTGGAGGCCTGATGCGTGGGGCCGGTACAGGTGTCATCGGGCTGGTGACACGCACCTCAGGGAGAGTGCGTGGAGGATGCACAGGACGTACTGGACTGTGGAGGCGCACTGGAGGCCTGATGCGTGGGGCCGGTACAGGTGGCACCGGGCTGGTGACACGCACCTCAGGGCGAGTGCGAGGTGCAGGTACAGGATGTACTGGACTGGGGTCACGCACTCCAAGGAGAGTGCGAGGAGCAGGTACAGGACGTACCTGACTGGGAAGGCACACTTGAGGGAGAGTGCGAGGAGCAGGAACAGGACGTACCG
The DNA here is from genome assembly GCF_045679555.1 of Salvelinus alpinus. Lineage (NCBI taxonomy): Eukaryota > Metazoa > Chordata > Actinopteri > Salmoniformes > Salmonidae > Salvelinus > Salvelinus alpinus. The sequence goes on from NC_092086.1 coordinate 45,182,471, forward strand.
GGCTGTGGAGGCGCACTGGAGACACGGTGCGTAGAACCAGCACACATTGTACCGGAACGATGACACTCTTCACACGGTGAGTACGAGGAGTTGGCACAGGACGTACTGGGCTGTGAAGGCGCACTGGAGACCTGGTGCGTATAGCCGGCATCAATTGTACCGGAAACATTAACACACTTCTCAGGACGAGTTACGGGGAGTTGGCACAGGACGTACTGGGCTGTGAAGGCGCACTGGAGACCTGGTGCGTATAGCCGGCATCAATTGTACCGGAAACATTAACACACTTCTCAGGACGAGTTACGGGGAGTTGGCACAGGACGTACTGGGCTGGGAAGGCGTACTGGAGACCTGGTGCGTATAGCCGGCATCACTTGTACCGGAACTTTAACACACTTCTCAGGATGAGTACGGAGAGCTGACTCAGGTGGCTTTAAATCAATAACACGCTCCTTAGGGCCAATGTCGTGCATCCTCCACCAATTCAATAACTCTCTCATTTCTCTCTCCTCCACATTCTCCCTCAACTCACTGACAGTTTCTAGTTCACTCCTCAGCGTCGCCGACCACTCCGTGTGCCCCCCCCCCCAAAAAAAACATTCGGGCTGTCTTTTGGGCTTGCGTCGTGGCCGCGAGCCCTGGCGTCGTCGCTGTCCTTCCCTCACCGCTTGCGTCTGCTTCCACGGAAGGGGATCCTGTCCTGCCAGAATCTCTTCCCAAGTCCAGGATACTTCCTCCTCCTGGGCACGCTGCTTGGTCCTTTGTTGGTGGGATCTTCTGTCACGCTCATCATAATAACTGGACCAAAGCGCAGCGTGATCTGGGTTCCACATCTTTTTATTACTATATGAAACTCACAGCAAAACAAAACAATAAACGAACAAACGATACGTGAAGAAAATGCAGTGCTCACAGGCACTACACAAAAACAAGATCCCACAAAGCACAATGAGGAAATGGCTGCCTAAATATGATCCCCAATCAGAGACAACGATAAACAGCTGCCTCTGATTGGGAACCATACCAGGCCAACATAGATATATATATATATATATATATATATATATATATATATATATATATATATATATATATATATATACACTGCTCAAAAAAATAAAGGGAACACTTAAACAGCACAATGTAACTCCAAGTCAATCACACTTCTGTGAAATGAAACTGTCCACTTAGGAAGCAACACTGATTGACAATAAATTTCACATGCTGTTGTGCAAATGGAATAGACAAAAGGTGGAAATTATAGGTAATTAGCCAGACACTCCCAATAAAGGAGTGATTCTGCAGGTGGTGACCACAGACCACAGACCACTTCTCAGTTCCTATGCTTCCTGGCTGATGTTTTGGTCACTTTTGAATGCTGGCGGTGCTTTCACTCTAGTGGTAGCATGAGACAGAGTCTACAACCCACACAAGTGGCTCAGGTAGTGCAGCTCATCCAGGATGGCACATCAATGCGAGCTGTGGCAAGAAGGTTTGCTGTGTCTGTCAGCGTAGTGTCCAGAGCATGGAGGCGCTACCAGGAGACAGGCCATTTTTTTGAGCAGTGTATATATATATATATATATATATATATATATATATATATATATATATATATATATATATATTCACCTAGATAACCCACCCTAGTCACACCCCGACCTAACCAACATAGAGAATAAAAAGCTCTCTATGGTCAGGGCGTGACAGTAGTATTTTGCGTAGCCAAGTACGGAATATTAGTGTGTTCCAACAAATCCAAAATTCCAAACGATCACAACAGCAATTTGCATGTGTTTTTGTCTCTCCTACCTTTCCATTCGGCTTCATTGTACTGTTAATTTAACAGCCTGCTGAAAGGTCTCTGTCATTTCCCCTTATACTGTTACTATACTTATTGAATGCCCAAGATATTACAGCATAGCTGAGTACACAACCCATAACCTGAGCTGCACTGTTGAGGGTTATCCTGTACCTGAGGTCATTTGGTACAATACAAATAGTATATAACATCTTTGAATTTTTTTTGCTGTGCTTGATGGTGTCACGTGAGGACGTGAGCTGGGTGGGCATTCTATGTTGTGTGTCTAGTTTGTCTGTTTCTGTGTTCGGCCTAATATGGTTCTCAATCAGAGGCAGCTGTCAATCGTTGTCCCTGATTGAGAATCATATATAGGTGGCTTGTTTTGTGTTGGGATTTTGTGGGTGGTTGTTTCCTGTCTTTGTGTTTTGTCTGCACCAGAAAGGACTGTATCAGTTTGCCACATTTGTTATTTTGTTTTGTAAGTGTTAACGTTTATTTGTCATATTAAACATGTTGAGCACTGGCTACGCTGCGTGTTGGTCCGATCCCTGCTACACTCTCTCTTCTCGTGAAGAGAGGGAAGGCTACCGTTACAGATGGAGCTTATCTGTGCAATGGAATCAATGCAATAGTCCCAAAAGTCCAAACCCCACCCATGTAGCAATCCAGACAGGCCCAAGCAAATATGCAAAGTATTTTAATGAAAATGTAAAATATTCTTTGAACCCAGGTCTTCTGTGCATATTTGTATTTTCTATATCAGTGTCTGTTGCATTTTGGTCTTATTATGCTCATGTGACTCTCGCGCCTCCAGTCCCACCACAGAACATTCTGGAGCTGAGGGACACAGAAGTTGATTTTGGTTCCCCTACTGGGCTGAATTGCTCCTCCAATGGGAACCCCCGGCCAGAGTACTCCTGGACTTTTCACCGGGCTCCCAACGTGAAATTGAAGAATGATGATGGGGGGTCCCTACTGACCATCAAGCAGGCCGCAGGGGAGAACATTGGGACCTACACATGCCACGCCAGTAATACCCTGGGAAAGGTCTTTAAAATAGCCAGAGTCTCTGTCAGAGGTAAGACCTTCACCAATTATAATGAATTATTGGATTTTGCCTGTCCGGATGCTCAAAGCGCTTTACATAGTAAGGGGGACACTCACCTCATCAGCCTCTGTCATCAAAGCGTCCAGGACATTGGTAATGTCGGCTAATGACACTCTTGGCTCAGATCTACCATGTCTCTCTCTATGGTTCTTAAGAGGGTGAAAAAAAAAAATGGTTCTATAGTCTACGTCTATGTGCTGTATTCACAGTTGCATTTGTCATCTTTGCTTATGCCCACTGGACATTATGTCATTGTTCAGTGACGCATTTGGATATGATAGTCTATTATAATATGATACTATCACAATTTCGTGACAGCAAATTTCATGAGGAACATGCATTGAAATACATATTACTGGACTGTCCCTTTAATACCAGGAATAAAACTGAGCTCAACCAGTATTTTACTGGAGAAAAAAACCCCAGTATGGCTACAGCTTTGTTTTCCCAAATTAATCTCTGCTTTCTGAAATGTCGTTATGTATAGCCTATCTAGGCTATTGATGTGGTTTCTCGTCCCATAATTGAATAACACATTTAGAAACGGCCTGGTGCTTGTGGGGGAGGGTTGTTTTCTATTATATTTAAGAGGGAGTGGAGTTGAGGGATAGGGTGAATGTGCTGTGCTGGCTGCACTTTCGTTAAATAAGTTAAAGTCGGCGCCGCGCGGCTTCTACTTCCAATGAACTAGAGAAAAGCACTCGAATAGATAGATATATTCAGAGGCTGCTAAATAACGGGCCGCTAGACATCCAGGCGGCTTACAAAGCCTCTGACGAGCTCAGGCAATGAAGGATTTGTACCTAAATCGGCTTTTTTCATTCGCTTTGACTTTGGAACTGTTGTCGCTGTTGAATGGATCAGAATCAAGTAAGTTTTTGTAGCGCACTGAACGGGAAGTGATCGGTGATGTCCACTGTAGAACATGTTAACGTGCTCATCGTCATACAAATTGCCTGACAACTTTATTTTGTTTCTTCTAAAATATGATGAGAAAAAAATACCACACTAGTAGACGCACATTGTTGAGATGAAAGAGGCTACAAAGGTAGATATTGGCTTATTTGCCATAACCTGGCTCTGTGCTCTCTGATTCTGAGAGTCAACATCATGTATAGAAATAGTATTCCTAGGTATTTTAGTCATATTCCTTAATCCGGCAATAGTGTTAAAGAACCATGGAAATGCGTGCGCAAACACACACACACAGACACACACACACACTAAACCCCAGTTCATTGAATAAATAATTGTTTAACTAGTTGAAGTTACATTGAAGTTACGTAGAGATGTGCTTCATGTGAAGTATGTTATTTAGTTGTGAAGTGGGTTACATTATTGATGGAGCTTATTAGGTGAAGGGACAGTGACATAAAAGCATAAAAGTCAATTTTTGTGAAGGAAGTGTATCCTTCCTGGCTCATTTTCCTGTATTTTGGTCTAATGAGTCACTGGCGGCTTTCAGCTGTATGTCACATTTGACCACCCTTTTCCTTTTTTGCTGCTGCTCATTGAAATATGATGTGATTTATTGTTGGATATTACCAGCTATTTAAATTATGTAATTCATTATCTCTCTTTTCTCCTAACTCTGTAGGAGCAGAGCCGGTATGTCCTATCAAGCTGATCCCCGAGAGTGTGGTGGTGAAATATGGATCTCCAATCTCAGTGTCGTGCAGCAACACAACCAGTGTTGAAGAGATCTACTGGACAGCAGGTCCAGAAGTTGTCAATGACACTACCTGGAGTGTTCTGGAACTCCTAGACTGGGACATAAGGCCTGGTTGTAAGGCAACCTTTCAGGGGATTGGAAGATGCAGTAAGCCTCTGCACATCACAGTATACAGTAAGTGAAGATGCTGTCTTCCTCATTCTCTATGTCAGAAGAACAATGTCTCTATCCGTAAGGGGTATCCTCTATATCTTGCTGGAATACTATATTATACTGTATATTGTATTATATGAAATGGCATTTCATGTTCCTGTTGTACCGAAATAAAACCAATCTGTGACCCCAAAACCGCAATGCGTACCGAGGGGGTTTGGTGAACCGTTACACCATTATTGTTCACCATATGCTCTTACACATATTTACTGTCTCTTTTTTACTGTTTCGTATTAACTTCTAGTTGTTTTTAAAGGTTGTTTTTTGTCTTCAAACACTAATAAGTATAAAAATTGTCTTCCGCAGAGACTCCAGACAGCGTTTCCATCTCTGTTCTGAGACACTCTGGTCCCATGGTGGAGGGGACAGAGTACCAGCTGCAGTGTGACATACAGAACATCGCTCCTCTACAGAACCTGGTTGTGAAGTGGTACAAAGGAAATGAACCCTTAGATAATGTAACTTACAGTAACGTCAGTAAGACACCAGTGGATGTGTCAGATACTCTGATGATCAGCCCCAGTAGAAGAGATGATGGAGCTCAGTATAGATGTAGAGCAGAACTGGACCTGGGACCAGAGGGACCACAGCATACAGTGACATCAGAACCTCTCAGCATTACTGTACACTGTGAGTTGCTGAGAACTGTTCATATATACAAACCATGCTAACGTTGTATAACGTGTGATAGTATATTAGCTCTATGCACATTCCGTAAGTGCGTAATGTTCTACGGTGAAGTCTCACTCCACTGTCTTTTAATGTTAGAAGAAAATAATCAAACTTACAATTGTGTTTGTTTCCTTCACTGCAGTAATTCATTCAAGAAATGTGTTTTCATATTTTCACCACCGGCCTTTATACTCCCTCCCTCTCTCTAAGATAAGCCATGCATCAATGCATCTCGACTGCCAGTGAGGATACCTGTGTTCAGGGGCTATCCTGAGGAGTTAGTGTGTGAGGCTGAGGGTTACCCACAGCCCAGGATAAAGTGGGTCTATGACCCAGCGAAGCATGTCAGTGAGGCGGGAGGCAACCTGACTGTCTTTGAGGCCGGGCTCTACAACTGCACCGCCACCAACGATGTGGAGACGACCTTCATTGTGGTAGAGGTGGTTTTTAATGGTAATGGAACCTTTATTAAACTGTATTAAACCCTTTATTAACCCATTATTTACTGTTTATGAACGTCTTGTAGAACGTTTTCTTCTTGCTGGTCTGCTTCCTCCTCCCATCTCTCTGGTCTCCTTTCTCTCTCTGTGTCTGCTATTCTTTGGTTGACTGATTAATGTTCTCTGAACAAATTGTATTAATAGCTTTTAACTATGCAGTTTTTCTCATATGTCCTTTACCCGTTGACCAATCCAATACCTCTTAGTTACTGGTTTCTGAACTGCTCTCCTCCTGCCACATTCTGTAGTCAGATACATGTAGTACATCTCAGTTGTGTGAGGGAGTTTGAACCAAAGCTCCAAAACATGAGATTTTTTATTTTTTTTTATTTTTTTATTTCACCTTTATTTAACCAGGTAGGCTAGTTGAGAACAAGTTCTCATTTGCAACTGCGACCTGGCCAAGATAAAGCATAGCAGTGTGAACAGACAACACAGAGTTACACATGGAGTAAACAATAAACAAGTCAATAACATGGTAGAAAAAAAAGAGAATCTATATACAATGTGTGCAAAAGGCATGAGGTAGGCAATAAATCGAATAATTACAATTTAGCAGATTAACACTGGAGTGATAAATCATCAGATGATCATGTGCAAGAAGAGATACTGGTGTGCAAAAGAGCAGAAAAGTAAATAAATAAAAGCAGTATGGGGGGTGAGGTAGGTAAATTGGGTGGGTAGTTTACAGATGGACTATGTACAGCTGCAGCGATCGGTTAGCTGCTCGGATAGCAGATTTTTAAAGTTGTTGAGGGAGATAAAAGTCTCCAACTTCAGAGATTTTTGCAATTCGTTCCAGTCGCAGGCAGCAGAGAACTGGAAGGAAAGGCGTCCAAATGAGGTTTTGGCTTTAGGGATGATCAGTGAGATACACCTGCTGGAGCGCGTGTTGCGGGTGGGTGTAGCCATCGTGACCAGTGAACTGAGATAAGGCGGCACTTTACCTAGCATAGCCTTGTAGATGACCTGGAGCCAGTGGGTCTGACGACGAACATGTAGCGAGGGCCAGCCGACTAGGGCATACAGGTCGCAGTGGTGGGTCGTATAAGGTGCTTTAGTAACAAAACGAATGGCACTGTGATAAACTGCATCCAGTTTGCTGAGTAGAGTATTGGAAGCTATTTTGTAGATGACATCGCCGAAGTCGAGGATCGGTAGGATAGTCAGTTTTACTAGGGTAAGTTTGGCGGCGTGAGTGAAGGAGGCTTTGTTGCGGAATAGAAAGCCGATTCTTGCTTTGATTTTGGATTGGAGATGTTTGATATGAGTCTGGAAGGAGAGTTTGCAGTCTAGCCAGACACCTAGGTACTTATAGATGTCCACATATTCTAGGTCGGAACCGTCCAGGGTGGTGATGCTAGTCGGGCGTGCGGGTGCAGGCAGCGAACGGTTGAAAAGCATGCATTTGGTTTTACTAGCGTTTAAGAGCAGTTGGAGGCCACGGAAGGAGTGTTGTATGGCATTGAAGCTCGTTTGGAGGTTAGATAGCACAGTGTCCAAGGAAGGGCCGGAAGTATATAGAATGGTGTCGTCTGCGTAGAGGTGGATCAGGGAATCGCCCGCAGCAAGAGCAACATCATTGATGTATACAGAGAAAAGAGTCGGCCCGAGAATTGAACCCTGTGGTACCCCCATAGAGACTGCCAGAGGACCGGACAACATGCCCTCCGATTTGACACACTGAACTCTGTCTGCAAAGTAGTTGGTGAACCAGGCAAGGCAGTCATTAGAAAAACCGAGGCTACTGAGTCTGCCGATAAGAATATGGTGATTGACAGAGTCGAAAGCCTTGGCCAGGTCGATGAAGACGGCTGCACAGTAATGTCTTTTATCGATGGCGGTTATGATATCGTTTAGTACCTTGAGCGTGGCTGAGGTGCACCCATGACCGGCTCGGAAACCGGATTGCACAGCGGAGAAGGTACGGTGGGATTCGAGATGGTCAGTGATCTGTTTGTTGACTTGGCTTTCGAAGACCTTAGATAGGCAGGGCAGGATGGATATAGGTCTGTAACAGTTTGGGTCCAGGGTGTCTCCCCCTTTGAAGAGGGGGATGACCGCGGCAGCTTTCCAATCCTTGGGGATCTCAGATGATACGAAGGAGAGGTTGAACAGGCTGGTGATAGGGGGTGCGACAATGGCGGCGGACAGTTTCAGAAATAGGGGGTCCAGATTGTCAAGCCCAGCTGATTTGTATGGGTCCAGGTTTTCCAGCTCTTTCAGAACATCTGCTATCTGGATTTGGGTAAAGGAGAAGCTGGGGAGGCTTGGGCGAGTAGCAGCGGGGGGGGCGGGGCTGTTGGCCAAGGTTGGAGTCGCCAGGAGGAAGGCATGGCCAGCCATTGAGAAATGCTTGTTGAAGTCTTCGATTATCACGGATTTATCGGTGGTGACCGTGTTACCTAGCCTCAGTGCAGTGGGCAGCTGGGAGGAGGTGCTCTTGTTCTCCATGGACTTTACAGTATCCCAGAACTTTTTGGAGTTAGAGCTACAGGATGCAAATTTCTGCTTGAAAAAGCTGGCCTTTGCTTTCCTGACTGACTGCGTGTATTGGTTCCTGACTTCCCTGAACAGTTGCATATCGCGGGGGCTCTTCGATGCTATTGCAGTTCGCCACAGGATGTTTTTGTGCTGGTCGAGGGCAGTCAGGTCTGGAGTGAACCAAGGGCTATATCTGTTCTTGGTTCTGCATTTTTTGAACGGAGCATGCTTGTCTAATATGGTGAGGAAGTAACATTTAAAGAATGACCAGGCATCCTCAACTGACGGGATGAGGTCAATATCCTTCCAGGGTACCCGGGCCAGGTCGATTAGAAAGGCCTGCTCGCAGAAGTGTTTTAGGGAGCGTTTGACAGTGATGAGGGGTGGTCGTTTGACCGCGGACCCGTGGCGGATACAGGCAATGAGGCAGTGATCGCTGAGCTCTTGATTGAAGACAGCAGAGGTGTATTTGGAGGGCAGGTTGGTCAGGATAATGTCTATTAGGGTGCCCATGTTTACGGATTTAGGGTTGTACCTGGTGGGTTCCTTGATGATTTGTGTGAGATTGAGGGCATCAAGCTTGGATTGTAGGACTGCCGGGGTGTTAAGCATATCCCAGTTTAGGTCACCTAACAGAACAAACTCTGAAGCTAGATGGGGAGCGATCAATTCACAGATGGTGTCCAGGGCACAGCTGGGAGCTGAGGGGGGTCGGTAGCAGGCGGCAACAGTGAGAGACTTATTTCTGGAGAGATTAATTTTTAAAATTAGAAGTTCGAACTGTTTGGGCATAGACCTGGAAAGTATGACAGAACTTTGCAGGCTATCTCTGCAGTAGATTGCAACTCCTCCCCCTTTGGCAGTTCTATCTTGACGGAAAGTGTTATAGTTGGGTATGGAAATCTCAGAGTTTTTGGTGGCCTTCCTAAGCCAGGATTCGGACACGGCAAGGACATCAGGGTTGGCAGAGTGTGCTAAAGCGGTGAGTAAGGCAAACTTAGGGAGGAGGCTTCTGATGTTGACATGCATGAGGCCAAGGCTTTTTCGATCACAGAAGTCAACAAATGAGGGTGACTGGGGACATGCAGGGCCTGGGTTTACCTCCACATCACCCGAGGAACAGAGGAGTAGTAGAATGAGGGTGCGGCTAAAGGCTATCAAAACTGGTCGCCTAGAGCGTTGGGGACAAAGAATAAAAGGAGCAGATTTATGGGCGTGGTAGAATAGATTCTGGGCATAATGTGCAGACAGGGGTATGGTGGGGCGTGGGTACAGCGGAGGCAAGCCCAGGCACTGGGTGATGATAAGAGAGGTTGTATCTCTGGACATGCTGGTCTCAATGGGTGAGGTCACCGCATGTGTGGGGGGTGGGACCAAGGAGGTATCAGAGGTACGGAGAGTGGAACTACAGGGTCCATTGCAAACCAAAACAATGATAATGATAACTAGCCTGAACAACAGTATGCAAGGCATATTGATATTTGAGAGAGACATACAATAAGGCATAAAGTGATTGCAGGTCTTGATTGGGAGAGCTAGCTAAAACAACAGGTAAGATAACAGCAGCAATAACAGGGTGCTAGTCTAACACAGCAACAACAGGTAAAAATGGCGACGACTAGGCAGAGAGGGTCGGATTAACTACACACAGATCCTGAGTTAAAGCACAGAGCCGACAGATAAAACACAAATAAACAGAATGGAGTACCGTGAATTAATGGACAGTCAAGCATGCATCAGCTATGTAGCCAAGTGATCATAGTGTCCAGGGGGCAGCCGTAGATGGAGCAGGGAGGCCTCCACTAAGCTAGCACGCGGCGTTTAAAGTTAGTAGCCCGGGGGGTGGTCTGCTCAGACGGAGGGGGTCTGCTCAGACGTGGTCGTGTCGACAGAGAATCCAAGCCAGATGGCGATGGCGAAAGAGAGGTTGTGAATTGTAGAATTGTGTTTGCTAACTGGTGCTAGCTTCGTGGCAGTGGCGCTAGCTGCGCTAGCCGCAAGCTAGCTGTGAGGATCAGAAGCAGTGGCTCAGGGATTACGGCAGGAATCCGGCGTTGTTGTCGAGAGATAGTCCGATGCTGGTAAATTGGTGAGTAATATCCAGGCTAATAACAGGGCTGGTGTCTGTGCAGAAGGTAAAAGCTACTAGCAGCGGCAAAAAATGGCTAAATTAGCTTGTAGCTGGTATTGTAGCCCAAGAATTCGCTGGTAGACCTCTTCAGCTAGCCGGCAGATGGGCCTAGCTCGAGGCTAGCTCAAGGCTAACTGGTGCTTGCTTCGGGACAGAGGTGTTAGCCAGTAGTAGCCACTCGGTTGCAGCTAGCTAGCTGTGATGATACGGTGTAATTGTCCAGAGCTTGCGTCAGGAATCCGGTGATGTGGTAGAGAAAAAGCAGTCCTATATGCTCTGGGTTGATATCGCGCTTGCAGACTGGCAGGTATTGGCCCGGTATTGAAGCTGACTGTGTCCGAGTTGAGGGTGAAGACCGCAGCAGTGGCTAACTGACTACTAGCTAGTAGCTAGTTATCTGGCTAGCTTCTGATTGGGGTTACGGTTCTAAAGTATAAAAAAATAGCAGGTCCGTACCACATTGGGTGAGGCGGAATGTAGGAATGTATATTCAGTTCCTAGATGGAAAGTGAAATTAAAATATATACGAAATGTATACGAAAAATACGAAGACTATTTACACGGGACAGGACAAAACAAAGACACGTCCGACTGCTACGCCATCTTGGATTCGATGATGAGGGGACAGTATATTTTTGTGCACATATAAAATCAGGCATGAAACAAACTCCTTGGGAAGGGCACCTGGTGAGGCTAGGTAGAACTGAGCATCATCCATCATTCATTGAAGAGTGTTGGGTAAAGTTGTTGAGTATTTGGCAGTTTAGCTCAGTACTGACTGTTGTCTTGTAGAAGACTATTTCAAGGTTAAAGTTGAGCAATGTCCCCACTCTTAAGGTATGTTGTAGATCTACTCTGACTGGTGGGATCATGTAATATTATGTTAATTAATACGTGCTTATTCTTTCCTGTTGGAGGAAGTAGGATAAATCAGTGTATTGACACTTCTCTATTTGATGGTGAAAATGGTTCAGTCTGAGGTGGCGCCAGAACGTTAACAGAGTGTGATGGATTAATGGGTGTTTGTTGTTTTGTCTCTCTGTTCACAGAGGACTACCTGCCCCTCATAGCGGGCTTCGTGGCCTTCATGGTCGTGGTCATCTCGGTTATCTTCGTCTTCATCTACTCCATCTACTACAAGAACACCAAGATGGGCCGCTACAGCCTGAAGAAGGCCAAGCTCAGCAGCACGCCCAACGGCAACGTAGCGCAGAACGGCGGCCGGGACACTCCGCTCCCGATGACTAAACTGTCTCAGCCAAACATCAACTTTTAAGAGAACGAGCTTTATTGGGATGGGCCACTCTTTCCCCGCTGAGAAACTAAGTGACTAAGTGAGAGACCAAGTGGTTGAGGTGGTTGAGGGGCTGGTCACAACTCATTCAGCTGGCAGACGCCGGTCTGGATTGTGATAGTTGGGAGTGTCTCCTGACTCTCCTCCAACCTCCCTATGCTTCATATGCACTCCCTTTCCTCTTTAGCACTAAGATTTTAAGTACAGATCAGTCCCTCTATTTCCCCTTCTACTGAAGAACCTGATGAGGTAGAATAACCTCTGTTTTTAGTGAGCTTTATGATCTATTCTACACATTCAAAGTGTAGCTGATGTTTTCTCTGAAGGACAAGAAGAAGTAGCAGCGAATGGACAAGGTAAAATCCCTTTTTGGAAATTGGCTTATTTGAAATGTATTTTTTACATGACTGGTTTTGGAAAAACTGGTTTGTATTGCATAAGCACCAACAAGGGAATTGTTATGTCATTTTGAACATCTTTTTTTTGTTTGGTCTGATGACAATGTAATTGCTGTCACATTATGCAATTGCTTGAAGAGCAGCACATGATTGAAATTGTGAGAATGCTCCCTTTGCCTGGATGTGATGTCTTGCTCGTGACAAGAAGCTTGGAGTGGAACCTGCAGTACAGTGGAGGCTGCTGAGGGGAGGACGGCTCATAATAATGGCTGGAACGGCGTGAATGGAATGGCATCAAACACATGGAAGCCATGTTTGATGTATTTGATACCATTCCACTAATTCCACTCCAGCCATTACCACGAGCCCGTCCTCCCCAATTAAGGTGCTACCAACCTCCTGTGCTACAGTATATGCACATAACTTATTTAGGTTGTGAGCACAATGATCACTGAAACCAATTAATATAGCCTACATGTGAAAAGTATTATTTCCCCAGAGTGTGAATTATTCCGTGACATTCAGGGGGTCTTTATTTTTTTTGCAGGACTTCCTAAAAAAAAGAAAATTGGGGGGGGGCCCAATAGTAAAGATATATTTTAACAGTAAACATGTATTACCTTTTAATGTGGCATGAACACAAACAGTCATGATGCTTTCCTCTGATTCTCAAACAAATCACTTCAAAAATGATTAAGTTACCTGTGCACTTTTGTTCACAAAATAATTCCAGCTTCCAAACAGTGCACCCGCCATTTCCTGAAGGGAAAGAGACATCTGTCACAAAACACCAAAAAGTGTAATGACATTCAGTGATTGTAAGGAAGCCTACACTCTTGTAGCCTGAATTAATTGATGCGTCTTGCTGACAAATTTACGTTTAGAAAAAAGTCTGGACACCTGAAAAGGGGCTGAAATACGGGACACAACTACAGCTGTCTGTCCCAAGCTCATGTGAGGGCCCAGTTGAAACAATGTTGCAAAGCTCTAAACAGACATCAGAGAGGCAGACAGGTGGAGAATGAATGTGATTGAAAGAACCTGAACCAGGTTTAAACCAGTGGGGAGCTCATTTAGGGGAGCTCATGTCTCATTTGGGGGTCAGAGCTACTCTGTTACTACTCTACACTGCTCCTACTCACCCAGAACTGCATCTGGAGTGTTCAGTGTTTTAACTGCATCACTGTAATGCCTGACTGCATGTGAGTTCTGAATGTGTGGAAGGGGCAGTTGGTGTGTGGTTGCCTCTTCCTGTAAGCAGATTGAATCAAGCCATTATTATCAAATGCAGGAGTCAAGAGAAAGCCTGGAGCTCAAGAGTAATGTCAATACTTTTTAGGTCCCACTTCACATTGTGGCCTAAAACCTTTGTAATTACATGGTAGTTACATTGTTATATAGTTACAAGTATGTAACACTTTGTAATTACAAGGTGCCCATATACACTCACCGGACAGTTTTTTAGGTACACCACCCAATTCACGAAAATGGATCACTCCTACAGACAGTCAGCTGGCCGTGGCTTGCTATATAAATCAGGCAGACAGGCATCAAAGCATATAATTAATGTTCGATTGAACGTTAGAATGGGCAAGACGAGTGACCTAAACGACTTTGAGCATGGCACACCAGATCCAGTATCTCAGAAACGGGCGCCCACGACCCATCCTGCCTGGTGTCAACAGTACAGGCTGGTGACGGTGGTGACTGTACAGGCTGGTGACACCACCGTCCAAACTGCAGCAACTGCGTGATACCATCGCGTCAGCATGAACCAACATCCCTGTGGAACGTTTTTGACTTGTAGAATCCATGTCCCGAATAATTCAGGCTGTTCTGGAGGCAAAGTGGGTCTGACTCGGAACTAAATGGGTGTACCTAATAAACAAAGTGTATGTAACTGCAATGTAAATGCATACGTTTTAGGCTACTTCATGTAAACTCAAAGCCTTTTGTGTATGTAATATAAAATATAGAACTGTATATTTAATAAAGTCTGTAAAAATGAGTCCCTCTACATTTAAGGGCCCATAGAGTATGTGGAGAATAGATTGCAAGGGGGGGGGCTTATAGGGAAGAAGAGAACAATTCATATTGTACAAAGGGATGGTCAGTGTAGATTTTCTATCAATATTGGTCCTCTGGTTGTTAGGAGAGAGAGTATCTCCCTTGACCCCCTTTCACCACAGAATGTAGTCTACACAAACTTCTGTGGAGATCTTTTGTTTCACAATCCTCTCATGTCAATACTCCTGTGTTCAGAAATTAATTTGTATTAATCTTTTGTATAATATTGCTTTGAGTTTTCATTAAAATATTGCGTTTTTTATGATGATACTTATTGTTGTATTGTGAAAATGACTGAAAAATAATTGAGCAAAATGTGTTTAATATTTCTAAAAAATTATTGTTTATTTAACACAAATATCAGAATTTCCTTTTCAGAAAGTAAATTATATATTTTAAAATATTTTTTAAACTGTTACATTTGTAGCCACAAAATGTAAATTAGGCCTTATGGCTTTTTATAGCCCAAATAGGCCTAGAGAATACCCCACACTACAGTATTTCTTTTGTGAATTGTGTGCGCTCCCTGGAGATCAATTTATGATGCTCTGAGTCAGTGGTTCCCAAACTTTTTATAGTCCCGTACCCCTTCAAACATTCAACCTCCAACTGTGTACCCCCCCCCCCCCCCCCCCTCTAGCACCATCATTGTAAGTCTGCCACACACACTATACGATACATTTATTAAACATAAGAATGAGGGTGAGTTTTTGTCACAACCCGGCTCGTGGGAAGTGACAAAGAGCTCTTATAGGACCAGGGCACAAATAATAATTTAATAATAATCAATAATTTTGTTCTTTATTTAACCATCTTACATATAAAACCTTATTTGTTAATTGAAAATTGTGAATAACTCACCACAGGTTAATGAGAAAAACTGTATAGTTTTTTTGGCCTTTTCCCCCAGCATTGTCCCAGTCATATCCGCGGCAGCAGGAAGAATTAAGTCCTCCACAATAGTATGGGGCTTGCCTGTCCTAGCCACTCGGGAGCTCATCTAAATGTCTGCACAAAAGTGAAGATGTAAGGGGTGCGTACTGGCGGCAGAGAAGTCAGACGCAGGAGAGCAAAAAACGATGTTTCCAACGGCGCAGTTTAATAATAAAAACCCACCGGAAAACAGAACAATCAATAAATGGGTACATAACCCGATGCGCACCAGACATAACGTGCACAAGCACTTACAATAAACAATACCGGACAAGGACATGGGGGGAACAGAGGGTTAAATACACAACATGTAATTGATGGGATTGAAACCAGGTGTGTGGGAAGACAAGACAAAACAAATGGAAAATGAAAGGTGGATCGGCGATGGCTAGAAGACCGGTGACGTCGACCGCCGAATGTCGCCCGAACAAGGAGAGGGACCGACTTCGGAGGAAGTCGTGACAGAAGGTTTCATCAAGTTGTGAGATAGTACTTTTGCACATATAACACTCTGTGACTGAAGAAAGGCACTACTCCCAATATAAGTGAACCCCAGATCAATGTAGTTCTCATCTTATTTGCGCCTCTTCGATGGTCCAACGTCCCTGTCTGCTGTTCTGTGCTTTCCCGGGTAAGGGGGCAGTAGCTCTTCGGCTGCATCAGATTCACATCTGTCAGTGTCCATGCTAGCTGGGCTAACAACAACTGTAGAATTACTGATGCTTGCATTGGATGTGCTCGTGGAAGCAGAACAACTTGTGTCGTTGACAGGTGCAGGTGTAGTACTGCTGGTAGTAGCAGTACTACCAGTAGAGCTGGTATGTGTCTCTATGGACGCGGGCCTTACTTTTTTTTTACCATTTATCCATTTTCGAGCAAACGGAATGAGCAGCAGCAACTTTTGGCTACATACAGACCGCTAGTGGAATTCCTGCGAGAGAGTAAAGGTTAATGTGATTGGATGTTAATTATTTGACTAGGCTACCTGTATTTGACATTGTGTTGTTATTTCGCTGAACACTGGATGGTTTAATTTTGTTTTTGGCATTGAAACGAGGCTACTAAGGAGGGAAAAAAACTCACCCAAATGTATAGCTCGAAAATGTAAATGGTTTGTTTGAAAATGTGAAGAATTTTTTGGCGGACAAAAAAAAATAAAAAAATAAAAAATAAATAAATATATATATATATATATATTTTTATCACATTTTTGTTTTGCATACCCCCGACGGCATTGCTCGCACCCCTGGGGGTTACGACATCCCGTTGCTATTGTACCCAGTTTGGGAATACCTGCTCTGAGTATTTAAAATGTAACTTGTGAAAAATATATTAAATATTTCAATAGGCTTTTTGTTTTGAAAAACAGTCATATCCTTAGGCCTAATGAATTATAGAAGAGACCCGAACACTCACTAAGTTGTTCATTTCAAAGAATCTCTCATAAGATTTGTTGTGTGATTTGCAGAACTTTATTTTTCTTGTACGTTACTCATATGAGTACCCTTGACAGCACCCTTCACAGCACCCTTGATTCTCAGTATTGTCAGTATGTTTGATGATAGCTTTAATCGTTTGTCTTTCACTTTCTCAACCTATATCTGTGGACCATAGGGAAGCGGACATGCATACCGACATGAACCCCATGGACACAGTCTCAGGGCTGTGAGGAGAGAAAGGCCACTAATGTGTTTTATCTATCTCAGGTATTTTAATAGGCTACACAATCATATCTCACCATAGGTGGCTCACATGGTCCTTTAAGAAGTTGCTAAACTGCGTGTTAAGTAGAAACAATTCCCTGAGATGATTTTGTTACTTGCCACTTCTTTCTGTTTTGACAAGAGTACAGTGGCACAGTTCTTCAATAGTTGTCTTTTTTTGTTGAATCACAATCAGAGATTTGGGTTTATTTT
This sequence comes from Salvelinus alpinus, assembly GCF_045679555.1. Classification (NCBI taxonomy): domain Eukaryota; kingdom Metazoa; phylum Chordata; class Actinopteri; order Salmoniformes; family Salmonidae; genus Salvelinus; species Salvelinus alpinus. The sequence continues at coordinate 45,199,663 of NC_092086.1, forward strand.
TTATAACAATTTTAAAACAAATTCATGCTAGATATTTCAAGGTATGTTTACAGTGTTAAGTGCAAAGTATGTTCAGTTCACATTGTGGCAGGGTAGCCTAGTGGTTAGAGTTTCGGACTAGTAACCGAAAGGTTCAAATCCCTGAGCTGTCCTTCTGCCCCTGGCCATCATTGAAAATAAGAATTTGTTCTGAACTGACTTGCCTGGTAAAATAAATACAATTTCACAGGGCTGGAATAGCATTGGTACAGTTGGAAATGGTACTTGTAAGGTGCACAGGGCTGGAATAGCATTGGTACAGTTGGAAATGGTGCTTGTAAGGTGCACAGGGCTGGAATAGCATTGGTACAGTTGGAAATAGTGCTTGTAAGGTGCACAGGGCTGGAATAGCATTGGTACAGTTGGAAGTGGTGCTTGTAAGGTGCACAGGGCTGGAATAGCATTGGTACAGTTGGAAGTGGTGCTTGTAAGGTGCACAGGGCTGGAATAGCATTGGTACAGTTGGAAATGGTGCTGCAACATTGGTTGAAAGTTTTGCATCGACAATGCAGGTGATGTTTACCATACATACACAGCATTCACTGTCAAACATCAACCAGTTATGCTCATTGAGTTAAAGTTTTGAAAGAATCCGTCTTTCACTGTGACATGTTCCTCTACTGTCTTTTGTATGCCATTGGGAACCTTTCTCTCATACATCACTGTAACACTGACACCTCCATACTAATCAGTGCAAACTAAGGTCAATTTAAAGAGAAGCATGAAAGTCCATCTGTTATCCTGCCTACAGTGGCTCATATAAATACTTCCTTTTTCAGAATTGAGTGTGTGTCCTTTTTGTGTCACTCGGGTTCATCCTGGTGAAGGGGACTTCTGCCTTGCCAAGAAACAGTTTGTGTGTGCAGCCTGACTGTTGCTATAACAACCTGGCTGCAGTGTAGACTTGTAAGGGCAATTTGCCAGCACATTTAGCCCTTGAGCAAAAGCATTTTATATTATACACACATGATCATTTTCAGAAACAAGTGTACAGTAGTGTACTTCCACAACAAACAAAGGCACGGGGTAGAAACACAAAATGGAGTCGACATACTGTAGACACTGAGGATTGGCAGCTGAGCCTTCTATAAATACACCCAATAAGCATCCAATTACTGAGCAATGTTTCTGGCAGCCTGGTCACGGCCGGTGCTGTTGTGCAGTGGTGGTACATTCTGATCACAGTGTGAGGCCTACACACTACATGCCGGACAACTCAAGTCCAACAATCCAACCTGCTGAGTCTTAACAAAGCATGGGGTCTCCAAGCAGTGTGCGTATGGGAATCAAACATGCCTGCAGAAAAGAGAGTAGAACTGCATTGTGAGTTCTCTCAAACCACCTATGTATATGAATCCACAGTCACACGGGAACTGTTTCGTTTGAGGTAAGTTAACACGGGTCATTGGGGTTTAATTTCAGATTAAAGAACTGAAAATTGTAACCGTAGTACTCTTCTGAAGTCATAGAACTCTATATGGGTATTTTATAAAAACAGAAAAGGGATGTCACCTGAATAGCTTGGGGTTGTGCTGCTGTAACAATACATGACAGCAAACAGAACTACAAAAGATCTAGGCTGTGATTCTAGGAGTAGGAATACATTTTGGGCTGAAATATATCATGGGTCTGCTATATTAACTCTCATTGAACATGAAAATACAGATTCTAACTAAACCACAAATAAATTATTAAAGAAAGAATTTCCCCTGTGGGATGTAGGCCTAATGAGTTGCCATTGAGGAGGTCTGGCCTTGATGCCTGTCAAACGTCCTTAGCCCCCTCTTCTCCCCCTCGGGGCCCTGCAGTCAGACACAGACTACGGTATGAGAGCCCTCGTTTGGTGAGGGAGGGCTTTTGTTAGTGATCACAGTTTACTTTGGAGTTGCCAAGCAGGACCAAGTCGGAATTCCACTCGCCTTTCAACTCCGACCATAGTGGACCTCAGCAAAGTCTGCAAAAAGATGGAAAACAACTTTCTAAAATGGATCCTAGCCTTTTGCATGTTCTGCACCGGTAAGATGTTACAAGAGACAACATTTTATTATTCATAAGATTTATATATTCTCTGTGGAGTCAAGGGTTATGGGACATCTGCAGTAGAGGCCCCCATTGTATCGACGAGTTTGTAGTTTGAAGACGTGTTTGGCAATAGAATCGGTCATATGTGGTTTTAAAGCTCTTTGGCGAAATACTCTTATATAATATTGAATTTATGAGTGTGTGAATTATTTACCTGTGCTTTGTCCACTGAAATTAAACGTGCAACCCAGAGATGATGGCAAAGTGGAACCTGCATCCCACCCAATCTTATATCCACAGTGATACAAACAGATCATAAACACCTGCTAAAGTCACACAATCAAATCACTGCAAGCAACATTCTTTGTATCTGTAAATGTGATTTTATTTAACAAATATCAATGTTGCGGATATGCCAGCAATAATAGACCTTTCTAATTAGATTACGTGATGATCATGATGATAGTGAAAAAGATAGTGAAAATGATGCGGATGAAGACAATGTAACGATGATGATAGTGATGATGATATTGTCCATGTCTCAGTGTCAGGTGAAGGATGCTCTCTGGAGCTGAAACCCTCCAGGGTGGTGGTGGGGTTTGGGGAGCCTGTGTCTGTCAGCTGTGAGGCCTCTCGCCCGGTGCGTGTCCTAGGCTGGGAGTCAGCCATCGGAGCAGCACACACCCAACAGGACCGTGCTGTCCAATGGAAGGTGGACAGCCTGATCGACTGGATCGAGGAGCCTATCTGCTATGGAGTCTTCTTCACTGCACCCAGACAGTGTGAGGAGAAACTCAACCTCATTCTTTACAGTGAGTCAACCTGGCCTAAATAAAGCTGGCTTTTTATCTTAGCACAATTTAAGGCAGAGCATGGCTGTAGTACATGCATCAGGCCATACTTCATAATAATGAATTCTATTTGTGACGACTACTACTAAATGTACGTGTTTTGCGTGACACACTAACCAGCTGATATTTCACAGAGACTCCAGACAGTGTCACCATCAGCTCAGCGAACCACACTGGTCCCATGTTGGAGGGGAAAGAGTACCAGCTGCTCTGTGATGTCCAGAACATCGCCCCTGTTCAATACCTCACCCTGAGGTGGTACAGAGGGCAGACTGAAGTTTACAACCACTCTTTCTCTGATCTGACCCCTGCCTCCCCTGTCCAAGTATCCTCCATCCTCCTGATCACCCCAACCAAAGCTGATAACGGAGCCCAGTACAAGTGCGTGGCTCAGCTGGAATTGGGACCAGAGGGACCACAACCACCTCCTTCAGTGACATCAGAGCCTCTCAACGTCTCTGTGCAATGTGAGCCTATCCACTCAACCCAACCATTAATAGTTTCATGAGAAACAATGAAATACAATTGTGTTTGTGTATTCGTTCATATGCAATATCCATCCCTTTCCCTTATACTTATTTTCTCAGACCCGCCATCCTTCCTCAGTCCTGAGGCTGAGACCCTGGACATCGGTGTGGGGGATGAAATCTCATTAAACTGCACGGCTACAGGAAGCCCCAGTCCTGTGTACAGCTGGCAGTCTTCAGATCCCAAAGAGAAGATGGAGGACCAACCTGTTTTTACCTCTTCCTCCTTGCTTCCAGGGACCTACACCTGCATTTCCTCTAATAAGATTGGCAAGAAGAGTAAGCAGTTCATCATCAAGACTAAGTCTTAAGGTAGGAGGACACAGTGAGGGGGCATTGTTAAATGCACACATTTAGAGGATAGAACTAGCACTCCCTACCATCACACTTGTTATAGAAGCCATTGTTCTTATTTGAAGGTACAAAGGGCCACATCGGAGGTATGTGACTTTTCCCACAGTGGAGTGTTGGCTTTACAAAACAAAAGTCCAAGTTTGGGGGATTAGCAGAGGGAATATAATATCAATATCAATTCTCTAATATCAATTGCACGGTTTTGTTACAGGTGTGAGAATGTCATCATTGTCAGCCAGACCATCGCACAGAAAAAAAGGAATCGCCTTACATTTTTAAAGACTTTGGTCATGTAATAGTTTATAGTAGCATATTATTGTGTTATGATTGATTCTTGTTGTTATTGCAACATAACGTATACTTTGATGTGTTTAAATATATATGTAGGGTATACAGTTCACTTTCAGTGTGGAGAACCCTAGAACGCGAGGTAATGTGAATAATTATATCCATTAATAAGCTATCCATTAACTTTATTTTGGAAATCTACGTTGTTGTTTATGTTCTTTCTTTTTTTACATGCATAAAAACACTAATAAAATGACAAATGTATATTTATATGGCCAGTTGGTTTTATTATTATCAATGATGGTAGGCTATTATTATTAAAACAACTAAATAATCTTTATATTTCTTTTTTTATAATAAAAATCTTATGCCCCACCCACATGCCTTTGCCTTGACGTTCTTCAATGACGAGTTTACGTAGAGACGTGGAAAACGTCTAAACGGAAACGTCTAGGGTTTTCTCCATAGCAAGCTAAAGCTACATTGTGCACTATTGTTGTTTAGCAATAGTAAATATATTAGCTACCGATATAATTTTTAACAAGGTTTGAAGTTAGATAGTTACGTTGTATCATTAGACTCACATCTGTTATTTTCACTTTTAACGTGCTCTTGCTGCAAGCAACGTTTTAGCCTGCTAGCTAGGTAGCTAGAATGACAAGTAGGATAGACTACAGCGTGTGGGACCACATTGAGGTTTCAGATGATGAAGATGACACCCATCCAAACATCGATACACCCAGCCTTTTCAAATGGAGACATGAGGTAACGTTATGTCGAACGTTTGGGGCGGCAGGTAGCCTAGTGATTAGAGTGTTGGGCCAGTAACTGAAAGGTTGCTAGATCGAATCCCCGAGCTGACAAGGTAGAAATCTGTCGTTCTGCCCCTGAACAAGGCAGTTAACCAACTGTTCCTAGGCCGTCATTGTAAATAAGACCCTGTTCTTAACTGACTTGCCTAGTTAAAGGTTTAAATAAATTAGAGTGATGTATTTGATAGCTTCTTGGTCTCTGTAAGTTAGCTAATTATCACATTATTAGCTAGCTTTCTAGATTTGCAGAATTTGTAAACAGCCTGCTATCGCAGATAAACGCAATGGAAAGATAAACATAACATTTGGCGTTGTTATCTTCGATGAGATCTCTTTGTCCTGACCCCTCTCCCCACCATCACCTAGGCGCGTGTGGAACGAATGGACCAGTTCATAAAGGCTGGTGAGGACCTGGAGAAGGGGCTAGCTGAATCTAAGCGCAAGTTGACTGAAGCACAGAAGAAGACAAAGAATCTGTCCAGTTCAGTCACGGACGATGCCAAAGCCGAGCTGAGCAAGGCACAGGCCGAGGAGAAGAGGCTGAAGAAGGAGGAGCGAGACTGGGAGAAGAAACTGGAGGACCACCGGCGGGAAGAGAAGAAGATGCCATGGAACGTAGACACACTCTGCAAGGAGGGCTTCAGCAAGGTGGGTTTAGTGTGTGGAACCATTGGTTCTCACTGGCTGCAGGTGATGGTTATTTGCTGATGCCACTTGACTTGCCCCACTCCAATCTCTCTCTTTCCTTCTGTCTCTCCTAGAGTGTTATGAATGTTAAGCCAGATGTGAAGGAGGAGACCGAGGAGCAGAAAGAGCAGAAACACAAGACCTTTGTGGAGAAGTATGAGAAAGAGATCAAACACTTTGGTGAGAGTCATTTCCCCATTCTTTGTTGTCCCCATTCTTTGTGGGTAGTTGTCATGGCCATGGTCTCTGTCTCTGTTGTCAGGTATGATGAAACGCTGGGACGACAGCCAGAAGTACCTATCAGACAACCCTCACCTGGTGTGTGAGGAGACGGCCAACTACCTAGTCATCATGTGCATTGACCTGGAGGTGGAGGAGGTGAGAGCAGAACCGTAATATGACAAACCTCACCACTAATAACCCATCAGGGATTTCATCCACTATACATTACCCCCGAGGACACTCATCAGGGCCATATTCAGTAGGGCACAGGGTAGCAAAATGTTATGAAACAGAAAACGATAGTGTTTCTTGTTGAACAAATCCAGGTAGTCCTTCCCTGTTTCTGTCCATTTTCTTATGTTTGGTGCATAAGGTTAGTAAGTGATCGTCTGATCCTCTTTATTTGCCCAAACATGCCTCAGTACGAAGTACACATGCAGTTGCCTTTTCTTGATACAGATGAGCATACACAAGGGTTAATGTCAGTGTCCTGTTGGTGTTTTCCTCCTGTAGAAGAAAGCGCTGATGGAGCAGGTGGCCCACCAGACCATAGTGATGCAGTTCATCCTGGAGCTGGCTAAGAGCCTTAAGGTGGATCCCCGCGGTTGCTTCCGTCAGTTCTTCGACAAGATAAAGGTTTGTTTGCGTGTAAAGGTAATACATTTCCCACTTGGACTCAATAGCAAAGCATATAGACTAACAGTTACATTTCCCTCGCTCAGACTGCAGATCAGCAGTATCAGGATGCCTTCAATGATGAGCTGGAGTCCTTTAAGCAGAGGGTGCGCGGCAGGGCCAAGATCCGCATCGAGAGGGCCATGAAGGAGTACGAAGAGGAGGAGAGACAGAAACGCCTGGGGCCCGGAGGACTGGATCCAGCCGAGGTGTATGAGTCCTTACCTGAGGTACAGGACATCTACTGCTGCACCTCCTCCATCATTTAGCACCGTTTTTCCATCATAATCATCATCATCCCTATCTCTGTTTTTGCAAGTTAGTGAAGCCATTTATTTTGTCCTTTTTGTAGGAGATGCAGAAATGTTTTGACGAGAAGGACATTGCCATGTTGCAGACTGTCATCACTAAGCTGGACCCAACGGTAGGTTACAAAACCAAATCCATTCCTGTGTTTCTTTTGTTATATTGTCTTCCACGTGCTCAGGGCAAGCATATGACAACATACATTGTACTACAAATGTAAAGGCACACTGAATAGTGACATAAAACCTGAAGTTGTTATAAACTGGTGCTCTGAATGTCATTGTTCCCACCCGTCAGGAGGCTAAGGTCCACATGAAGAGATGCATTGACTCTGGCCTCTGGGTCCCTAACTCACGGGCAGACGAGGGAGACGACAAGGAGGAAGAGGCTACTTATGAAGAGCTGAATAAGGAGATGGGCGAACAGAAGATAGAATGATTGACATGAATTGACTTTACGATGATGATATTGTCATCTATGTAGTCATCACTTCTATTGCTACTCCCAATGTTTTCATGAATTTCTCCTTAACGCTTTGGAACAATGTAACCTCTCTGTGGTGATGTCCACTCTTTGTGGACAACAATATCACACCAATATCACTTGCTGAATGCTCTTCTTTTTTTAAACAATTCTTGCTTGGGCCTTATTAGTAAAGCTGTATTCTTAAACGTGTGTGTGCCTGTACATAGTCTCTTTGTGTGTGTGTGTCTGTACACTGTGTCAGCCAGCCAATCTGTTGTCTACCTTGTATTTGTGTGCTTTCAGTTGCTGGGGAACATGGTTTCTCTTTTTCATTCAATAGTCTCACTACTGGTTCTACATGTATAGGGAAGGCATGGCAGGATTTCAGTTCTTGATGTGATAGAATTATACATAGTGACGTAACGTGGGATAGCCTAGTAACTGAGGTTGAAATTGGATCATATCAACATGTGACATTTTGAATCCAGTCCACTGGCCCCTTACGACCTTTTTGCTCATTGTTTTCTCTCCTTAATTTGACCAGCAGGTGTCACCTCACATCAACTTTTAAGTTGATGGAGAATCACTTTTGAGTATTATTTGCTATTAAAAATAACACTGTGGTTTACATGAGTCAGGATAGGGTGTTCTTGAATTTAGATTGATTAGAAATATTGTTAGATCGTTTCACCCGTCTTCCATTGCATAATAATGTTAAGTACAACAAACTATTATGGTCCAAACACACCAAGACAGTCGTGAAGAGGGCACGACAACACCTTTTTCCCCTGAGGAGACAAACGGTTTGGCATGGGTTCCCAGATCCCCAAAAAGTTATACAGCTGCACCATCGAGAGCATCCTGACTGGTTGCCTCACGGCCTCGTATGGCAACTGCTCGGTATCTGACCGTAATGCGCTACAGAGGGTAGTGCGTACGGCCCAATACATCACTGGGGCCAAGCTTCCTGCCGTCCAGGACCTATATACCAGTCGGTGTCAGAGGAAGGCCCAAAAAATTGTCAAACTCCTGTCACCCAAGCCATACTGGAGCACCAAGTCTAGGTCCAAAAGGGTCCTGAACATCTATCCCCAAGCTATAAGACTAATGAACAATTAATCAAATGGCCACCTGGACTATTTACATTGATCCCCCACTGCTGCTACTCACTGTTTATCATCTATGCATAGCCCCTTTCCCCTACCTACATGTACAAATAACCTTTACTAACCTGTACCCCCCGCACATTTACTCAGTACCGGTGCCTCCTGTATATAGCCTTATTATTGTTATGTAATTCTGTGTTACTTCTTTATTTTTACCATTTTATTTAGTAAATATTTTCTTAACTCTATTTCTTGAACTGCACTGTTGGTTAAGGGCTTGTAAGTAAGCATTTCACGATAAGGTCTACACCTACACTACCTTTCAAAAGTTTGGGGTCACTTAGAAATGGCCTTGTTTTTTTAAGGAAAATCACATTTTATGTCCATTAAAATAACATCAAATTGATCAGAAATACAGTGTAGACATTGTTAATGTTGTAAATGGCTATTGTAGCTGGAAACGGCTTATTTTTTTATGGAATATCTACATAGGCGTACCAAGGCCCATTATCAGCAACCACCACTCCAGTGTTCCAATGGCACGTTGTGTTAGCTAATCCAAGTTTATCATTTTAAAAAGGCTAATTGATCATTAGAAAACCCTTTTGCAATTGTGTTAGCTCAGCTGAAAACTGTTGTGCTGATTTAAAGAAGCAATTAAACTGGCCTTCTTTAGACTAGTTGAGTATCTGGAGCATCAGCATTTGTGGGTTCAATGACAGCCTCAAAATGGCCAGAAACTAAGAAGTTTCTTCTGGAACTTGTCTGTCTATTCTTGTTCTGAGAAATGAAGACTATTCCATGCGAGAAATTGCCAAGAAACTGAAGATCTCGTACAACGCTGTGTACTACTCCCTTCACAGAACAGTGCAAACTGGCTCTAACCAGAATAGAAAGAGGAGTGGGAGGCCCTGGTGCACAACTGAGCAAGAGGACAAGTACATTCGAGTGTCTAGCTTGAGAAACAGACGCTTCACAAGTCCTCAACTTGCAGCTTCATTAAATAGTACCCGCAAAACACCAGTCTCAACGTCAACAGTGAAGATGCGACTCTGGGATGTTGGCCTTCTAGGCAGAGTTGCAAAGAAAAAGCCATATCTGAGACTGGCCAATAAAAATAAAATATTAAGATGGGCAAAAGAACAGACACTGGACAGAGGACGATTGGAAAAAAGTGTTATGGACAGACAAATCTAAGTTTGAGGTGTTCGGATCACAAAGAAGAACATTCGTGAGACGCAGAAAAAATGAAAAGATGCTGGAGGAGTGCTTGACGCCATCTTTCAAGCATGGTGGAGGAAATGGGATGGTCTGGGGGTGCTTGGTGGTGCTAAAGTGGGAGATTTGTACTGTGTAAAAGGAATCTTGAAGAAGAAAGGCTATCACTCCATTTTGCAACGCCATGCCATACCCTGTGGATGGTGCTTAATTGGAGCCAATTTCTTCCTACAACAGGACAATGACCCAAAACACAGCTCCAAACTATGCAATAACTATTTAGGGAAGAAGCAGTCAGCTGGTATTCTGTCTATAAGGAGTGGCCAGCACAGTCACCGGATCTCAACCCTATTGAGCTGTCATGGGTGCCGCTTGACCATAAGGTACTGTAAGAAATTCCCATCAAGTAGTGATGGGTCGTTCGCCAACAAGTCGGCTCTTGTAGATGAACGTTGGGAGCCGGCTCGCATATCAGAAGAGCCAAATCTATTTATAAAAATCTACAAAAATTAAGATATGAGTAATCAAAATATTTAAATTATTAGAATTAACTAATTCAAAACGAAAGAAAATGTAGGCCTAAATGCTCAAGCGCACACACATTCGTTCTGACTGTCTGCTCAGACTAACAGCCTCACCTGTTGTTCCTGTCAATCAGACACGCAGTGTCAACCAATGAACCAAAGATGCGTGAGGGAGGCTCGAGCCAACTCACTCACAGTCACACACTTAGCTGCCGAGGAGGAGAGAGAGGAAGGACAGCTGTGAAAACAACAGCTGGAAAATGAGTCGGAAGCACAGTAGCATTTGGATGCATTTTAATAATGTAGACAATGTTAGAGCATAGTTTAGAATTTGCCAAAACAAAATCTCATATAAAGCCGGTTCTATGCACAGCTTGTCACGAGAATTTTCAATCCCAATGATAATAACTATCAATCAATAGCTTTGACCAATCCCCGAGGTTTGTAAGACCATGGGTATAATAATAATAATTAGGCAAAGACTCAGCTCATGCAAAAGGTTAGTACAGTTTATTCACGAGAACGTTCTAAGGTCAAGAATACAAAGACATCCATTTTATAGCTGCGCACATACTTCCACACAAACAGTAGATATCCTACGCACATACATACACACAAACAGTATGTGAGTTTTATCCTTCTTCATGGTTCTCACCACTGTGTATCCCTACCCAGCCAACAGTTCCATTCCCCCGAGATTAGAGAAACCTTGAGAAGTCCTCCCTGTCCTCATAAGTGTTCTCAATTCCTGCCAGGTCGGTTCAAACACAGTCTAACTGTTCTCGGTATCTTTCTTCAGTGGTCTGTTGTGTTAGCGACAATGCAGCGAACATAACCAAAGTCATGAAAATGTTTAAATGGACTGACCCATCATCCATGTCTTTCCCACACAATCAACCTGATTGTAAGAGATGCTCTGAAGATGAAGCTCACTGTGGACAAAGTGAAAGCAGCTGTGGAATACTTCCACAGGAGCACAGTAGGTGCTGAAAAACTCAAGTCTACACAACGCCAGATGGGGATGCCTGAGCTGAGGACTGAACAAGACTGCACTACAAAGTGGAATTCAACATTTTATATGTTGAAGTGGTTTCTTGAGTCCAAGGATGCCATCATCTCTACCCTGGTCATTGTCAATGCACCTATTGATGCTCTGACCAAAGAGGAATGGGAGATGGTGGAGGAGGTGTGCAGAGTCCTGGAACCCTTTGAGCAGGTCACTGTGGAGATCCATGGAGAGAGGTACAGTAAGCAGTTATTACTACATCATTATTTAATCCAGTATTATATATGTAGATGAGAATGTAGTATCAGTAGACAAAACATGAACCTGAACTAATAAGTTACTGTTCTCTCTTTTCAGCTATGTGACAGCCTCAAATTATACTCCTGTGTAAGGGTCTGCAGCGAATCACAGCCAGCCAACAGAGAGAAGCAAATGTAACCACAGGACATGTGACAGAGTTGATGGACACCCTATGTTCATCAATGGACAGAAAGTTCCACAGAATGGAATATAATCACGTGCTATCAGAAACCGCTGCACTTGACCCCAGGTTTAAGAAGTTAGCCTTCAGTGATGCCAGAGCGATTGATGAGGCTCTTCAAAGAATAACCTCAGCAGCAGGGAGGGACAGCCCCAGCAGTCAGCTGACTCAGGCACCAGGGCAACAGGAAGAAGAGGGATCAGATGGAGCAGAAGCACCAGCAGCAGTAGTGCCACAAACATCTGCTGGATGCTGTTTGATGAGAGGGCAACTGGGGATGCAGCACGAAGGAATCCCTCAGCAGATGCCATAAATGGAGGTCCGATCCTATTTGGAGGAGCCCCCCCTCCAAAGATCTGCAGATCCTCTGAGCTGGTGGAAGAACAAGGCCTCTGTCTACCCACAGCTTACTAAAGTCATGACAGGGAGACACTGCATAGTGGCCACAGCCGTTCCCTCTGAGGGTCTTCTCGAAAACGGTACAAATAATTACTGAGAGAAGAAACCGCATCAGCCCCTCGAAAGTGGGGCAGCTTGCATTTCTGAACGCAAATCTCTCATAAAAGCAAAATATGGTCAGCATTGCTGTGTGCTGCTCGTTATAACATGGCAATAAAGAAGAGAAAAGAGGGACCAGTTTAATGTTTTAAGTGGGATGCTGCAGTTTTGCACATTGTTATTTATTTTTCTTTGATATGGTGCAATATTATATTATTCTGTTCAGATTGTATTCGTTTTGAATGGTTAGATTTATATGCACTTTGTTATTATACATTAAAAATGTATACTTTAAATGAAAATGTTTAATAGCATTCTTTTTCATAACAAACCATGCATTTTTAAATACATTGTGGTTAAGGTGGAGTATGATTTCATTTAATAATTTAATTCGAATTGTTTTAACACCAATCATAGTCAAACTATCGCAAACTGTTTGACTTGAAAAAATACAAAACATGTTTTTTTTAAAGAGCCGTTTGGGAGCCAAAAGAGCCAGCTCTTTTTGGTGAGCTGAGCCGAACGAGCCGGCTCACTGAAAAGAGCCGGAAATGTCCGTCGCTACCACCAAACCAATCCAATTTGTGAGAGGTGCTTCAAGGAAGCATGGGGTGAAATCTATTCAGATTACCTCAACAAATTGACAACTAGAATGCCAAAGGTCTGCAAGGCTGTAATTGCTGCAAATGGAGGATTCTTTGATGAAAGCAAAATTTGAAGGACACAATTATTATTTCAATTAACAATCATTATTTATAACTTTGTCAACGTCTTGACTAAATTTCCTATTCATTTTGCAACTAATTTCATGTATGTTTTCATGGAAAAAAATGACATTTCTAAGTGACTTAACTTTTCAATGGTAGTGTATTTCTTTAACGGCAATGTTGGTTAAGGGCTTGTAAGTAAGCATTTCACGATAAGGTCTACAACTGCTGTATTCGGCGCATGTGATAAATACGATTTGATTTGATCTATCCCACAAGCCTACTGTAGTACAGCTGGTTCAAGGGGAGTGGCCAAAAGTGTCTTTCGGTGTTTTCATTTTGTAGCTGACTTCTCTGTCTATGCGCTTCACGGGCATGCGTAGGAGTAGGGGAGACACGCATTAGGAAATCATACGAAGAGTGGACTTCGGTTCAACCTGCATTGGGTTTTCTAACTACACGTTTTAGGGACGCAACTAAATGGTAAGAATTCTGTAGTTTGACAAATGTGCAGTACAATTTACAAATACCCGGGTTTATTCCAGCATTGGCGGATAAAGCATACTGTATCATCAGCATTATAGGAAGTGGGCTTTATGCCACTGGTTTACAATTGTTTACAGTACACTGTAGGCTATATGCCACCATATCCGTGAGCAATCAGTTCGATGACGAAGTGATTAATGTATTGGTGAGAATCGATTTTTAAAATGTGGAAACATTGGATAAATTCTATCCGGATTTTCATGTCATGTTATCGTTAAATATGCGTCTTTACTGAAGTTCATGTGCAATACCCCGGAAGGCCTTACTAGAAAATATTGAATCATATCGCGAGTTCTCAGAACATGGTAATAATGCCGATCAATTACATGGTAACAAATCTATTTGATCCAGATGTGCTTACTTGCTACAATAAGGCTTACATTGTAATTGAGTATAATTTTTGTTGATATTAACAAAACCCATGTATAAAACGTATGTTCTTAATTGTTATCTAATTTTCTTTTCAATTAGTGATTTTGCACCGCAAGACACTATTGAATTACTGCTTGTGGTAAGTGCTGGATTACAGTGAAATACTTTTCTCTTACTTCCTACCTGGGACAGGTGTTGTGACCCAGCCTGGTCCATGATGTCTCGAAGTGGCCGTTCCAAGAGTACCAGGACAGGGTCATCCACAGGCCAGTGTGAGCCTCCTCAGGGACCAGGCGTCCATGTCTATCTGTTTTGGACCAAGGGAGGGGAGCGCTATCTGACCCACACAGAGGGTAAAGTGACAGCTGAGGAGCTTTCCATCTCTGCAGCACAGACTGTGGGTAAGAACAAGTGCCATTTATTGTTTTCATGAAACAGAAAGAATATTTTGTGTGAGTATTGAGAAAGAATTTAGGACTCTCCGGTTAGCTGTGTGGTGTTCTGTTTCCTCATGTTTGAGGACATTGGCAGCCAGGCACGTAAGGGTGTGTTTGGGTTGATGACCCCAGGAATCTGGGTTTTACAGGGCATTGAGGAAAGTATTCAGACCCCTTCACAATTTCCATATTTTTTTTTGTTACATTACAGCCTTATTCTAAAATTGATTAAATAGTTTATTTTCCTCATCAATCTACACACATTACCCCATAATGATTAAGCAAAAACAGGTTTTTAGAAATGCTTGCAAATGTATTATTTTTTTTTGATGTTGAAATATTTACATAAATATTCAGACCCTTTAGTCAGTACTTTGTTATAGTACCTTTGGCAGCGATTACAGCCTCGGGTCTTCTTGGGTATGACGCTACAAGCTTGACACACCAGTATCTGGGGAGTTTCTCCCATTCTTCTCTGCAGATCCTCTCAAGCTCTGTCAGGTTGGATGGGGAGCGTCGCTGAACAGCTATTTTCACGTCTCTCCAGAGATGTTCGATCGAGACATTCAGAGACTTGTCCCGAAGCCACTCCTGCGTTGTCTTGGCTGTGTGCTTCGAGTCCTTGTCCTGTTGGAAGGTGAACCTTCCCCCCTGTCTGAGGTCCTGAGTGCTCTGGAGCAGGTTTTCATCAACGATGTACTTTGCTCTGATCATCTTTCCCTCGATCCTGACTAGTCTCCCAGTCCTTTCCGCTGAAAAACATCCCCACCGCATGATGCTGCCACCACCATGATTAACTGTAGGGATGTTATTTGCCAGGTAATGAGAGGTGCCTGGTTTCCTCCAGACGTGACGCTTGGCATTCAGGCCAAAGAGTTCAATCTTGGTTTCATCTGACCAGAGAATCTTGTTTCTCATGGTGTGAGAGTCATTTAGATGCCTTTTGGCAAACTCCAAGTGGGTTGTCATGTGCCTTTTACTTAGTGGCTTCCATCTGGCCACTCTACCAGCAAGGCCTAATTGGTGGAGTGCTGCAGAGATCGTTGACCTTCTAGAAGGTTCTCCCATCTCCGCAGAGGAACTCTGGAGCTCTGTCAAAGTGACCAAAGGGTTCTTGGTCACCTCCCTGACCAAGGCCCTACTTCCCCGATTGCTCAGTTTGGCTGGGTGGCCAGCTCTAGGAAGATTCTTGGTGTTTCCAAACGTCTTCAATTTAAGAATGATGGAGGCCACTGTGTTCTTTGGGACCTTCAATGCTGCAGAAATGTTTTGGTACCCTTCCCCAGATCTGTGCCTCAACACAAGCCTGTCTATGTACAATTCCTTCGACCTCATGGCTTGGTTTTTGCGTTGACATTCACTGTCAACTGTGGGACCTTATATAGACAGGTGTGTGCCTTTCCAAATCATGTCCAATCAATTGAATTTACCACAGGTGGACTCCAATCAAGTTCTAGAAACATCTCAAGGATGATCAATTGAAACAGGATGCACCTGTGCTCAATTTCGAGTCTCATAGCAAAGGATCTGAATACTTATGTAAATAAGGTATTAGAGTTGTTGTTTTTACATTTGCAAATATTTCTAAAAACCTATTTTCGCTTTGTCATTATGGGGTTTTGTGTGTAGATTGATGAGGACATTTTTATTTATTTAATCCACTTTATAATAAGGCTGTACCGTAACAAACTGTGGGAAAAGTGAAGGGGTCTGAATACTTTCTGAATGCACTGTATGTCATTGAAAGGGTGAATCCAAGGTGTGCGTAACCTATATATCTGTCCCCCTAGGTATAACTCCACTGTGCCATGTCCTGTTTTCCCTGTATGACCCTGAATCCCACTGTTGGTACAGTCCCAACCATTTCTTCAACTCAGAAGAGCAGACAAGACTGACACTCCATTATCGCATGAGGTTAGTTTGTGTGTGTGTGTGTTTTAAAAAAGGCCATCCGTCCCCTCCTCTCTACCTACATTTCCCTCACACTCCCTTCAGTTTCCCTTGAGTCCCGTTAGTTTGGCTGTTCAGCCTACCTTAGTTATCCCGGACATCCTGTGGAGGATCAGAACCCAGAGAAGCATCAGCATTGTTCTGAGCGGACATCCCGTGGAGGGTCAGAACCCAGAGAAGCATCAGCATTGTTCTGAGCGGACATCCCGTGGAGGGTCAGAACCCAGAGAAGCATCAGCATTGTTCTGAGCGGACATCCCGTGGAGGGTCAGAACCCAGAGAAGCATCAGCATTGTTCTGAGCGGACATCCCGTGGAGGGTCAGAACCCAGAGAAGCATCAGCATTGTTCTGAGCGGACATCCTGTGGAGGATCAGAACCCAGAGAAGCATCAGCATTGTTCTGAGCAGACATCCTGTGGAGGATCAGAACCCAGAGAAGCATCAGCATTGTTCTGAGCAGACATCCTGTGGAGGATCAGAACCCAGAGAAGCATCAGCATTGTTCTGAGCGAACATCCTGTGGAGGGTCAGAACCCAGAGAAGCATCAGCATTGTTCTGAGCAGACATCCTGTGGAGGGTCAGAACCCAGAGAAGCATCAGCATTGTTCTGAGCGGACATCCCGTGGAGGGTCAGAACCCAGAGAAGCATCAGCATTGTTCTGAGCGGACATCCCGTGGAGGGTCAGAACCCAGAGAAGCATCAGCATTGTTCTGAGCGGACATCCCGTGGAGGGTCAGAACCCAGAGAAGCATCAGCATTGTTCTGAGCGGACATCCCGTGGAGGGTCAGAACCCAGAGAAGCATCAGCATTGTTCTGAGCAGACATCCTGTGGAGGGTCAGAACCCAAATCCCAGTCAGAATAATTGTGCTAGCGGGAGAGGGCATTCACAGCCGACCGCTCAGACGGGCTAGGGAATACCAGCCAACTGTTTTTATAGTGTGTGTGTGTGAGAGAGAGAGAGTTAGTATTGGTCTGTTTGGGGAGACTATGCACTGTATGCTTTTACGTACAGGCATATTTATATAGGGAATTTTCTCTTTCTGTTCCCAGGTTTTACTTTCGGAATTGGCATGGGTTGAGTGAGAAGGAGCCGTCAGTGGCGCGATATGCCCCACGGTCAGGGACAGAGCACGGGGGCTCACCTCTACTAGAAATGACCTCCCTGGAATACCTCTTCTGCCAGGTGAGTTTCAGAATGAGGCGTGTTTTATCCAAAATGTGTTTGTATTCATATATTCCTGTGGAAGTGTGCATTAACATAATATTCCTGTGTCACACGGACATTTTCATATTGTGAAATAAGTCATTTCCCTTTTGTTTCGCTTAGGCAAAGTTTGATTTTGTGAATGATGTCACGCCGATGGAGGATGCTCAAGGAAAGGAAGAGTTGAGTTGCTTTAAGAATGAGAGTCTGGGGATGGCTGTGCTGCACCTGTCTCACCAGGCCCTGCGCTCAGGCTGCACGCTACAGGAAGTGGCAAAGTCTGTCAGGTAAGCCATGAGTCAGAGGGGATGGGTGCATTGCTTCAGGAAGGGCTTTGACAAGGTTTCAGACATTACTATAGTCTGAGGCTGTGTTGAAAATGGCACCTTATTCACTATCAAAACTAGTGCACTATATAGGGAAACTAGTGCCATTACAAACGCAGCCGTAATGTTTTGATTTACTTCCATATTCCCCTTGCCATACTGCAGCTTCCTGCGCTGCATTCCGAGATCCTTCTCCAAACACATAGCGAGGGACAACTTCCTGACCAAGATCCGTATCCGGCGTGTGTTTGCTGACTTTGTGAGGACCTTCCAGGAGCACACTGTGGACGTAGGACGCCTGGGCTCCCAGGAGGTCATGTATAAATACATGTCTACTCTGGAGCACCTAGCCCCCCGCTTTGGCACCGAGACCTTCCTCACGGCCCACCTGGAGCTGAGGAAGGACGGGGGCGACGGGAGCGGCTCCTACCTCAACACCAGCCATGCCCTTGGGGCATCTGACCCTGAGAACGTTGGCCCTCAGGTCATGCATGAGGTCATGGTGTCTGGTACCAAGGGGATTCAGTGGAGGAAGTTGACAGTGAAGAAGGTATGTCTGTCCCATTGGATGTTTATCAGGCCCTTTGACTGCTAGTTAGAACTGTGAGTTTCCTTTGTGTGTTTCTCATAGTATGCCTTCTGTGGGATGCTCTGTAAGTTGTGTCTATCCGTTCTAGCCTCAGACCAACAGTTACTTTGGGAACGATTACTTAGGGAATCGGAAAAGTGTGAAGCAATCGCCCCTCCAGCAAGAACCCAAACCCTCTGACACATGGACGTCTTTCTGCGACTTCCCTGAAATCTCCCACATCACCATCACTGGAGCCAACGTCAGCATCATTAAACAAGACAACTTCTCTATGGTTCGAGCACCTGCATCTCAACTGCTTTCTGTTGGGCCCCAAACTTATCTTGAGATACACACACGTAGCTCCATGTTTTGTGAAAATCCCCCATTGACAACAGTGCATGATTTATGCGAAAACCTAAGTCAAGTGTGCGGATCTCAAGTTAGGTTTGTGTGTGTGTGAAGTTGCATCTTACTATATGATGTATGTCTGTATGGTAGCGGAGTATCTGACTGCGAAATGTGTGTAGGTGGTGTTTTCTGAGGATGATATGTTTATATGTGTGTAGGAGGTTCAAATGAATTCCAGCCTTGAGGCTCTGTCTTTCGTCTCCCTGCTGGACGGGTACTTCCGGCTTACTGCAGACGCACACCACTACCTGTGTCACGAGGTGGCTCCGCCCAGAGTGGTGCTCAGTGCCACCAATGGCCTTCATGGACCAATGAAGTGAGTAACACACACACACACACACACACACACACACACACACACTGCCCTGGCTCCCACTACAATTCTGACTGTCTTTTTCAGTGATGACTTTGTGCTGCAGAGACTGAGGAAGGAAGCCGTGGCAGAGGGAGCCTTTCTTGTGCGCTGGAGCGTCCTCGACTACCACCGCATCATATTAGCTGTTCTAAACAAGAGTCAGGTAAAAGTGCCTCCACACCAAGCCCTGAAGGACGAGGAACATGGGAAATGTTGAGTCCAAAAATATAAAAAGCAATACAATGTCATTAGAAGTTATATATTTGGATGCATGTGTGTGTCTTTGCTGGCTTCCTATAGGATGGACAAGCTGCAATCCACAAGCAGTTCAGGATCCTGCATAGTGGTTCAGTGTTTGCTCTGGAAGGCTGGGACCGGGAGTTCTCCAGTGTCAAGGAGCTCACCGACAGTCTCAAGACCTTTGTGCTCAAGTCTGGCACGGACAATTTCACTGTGAAGAAATGCTGCCTACCCCGACCTGCAGGTTAGTTTGTGTGTGATGTGTTTTTTATAGATGTGCATTGGTGTTGTTCTGACCCTAACATACAACGGCTCAACATATGTACAGCAACGTTATTCTGTAAGGTAGTGTTGTGTGTCCATGTTTTCCTATACTGTATTTAAATGAGTGTTTGTGTGCTGCAGAACTGTCCAACCTCTTGGTGATGAGGCAGGGTGCGGACCAGTGTGTTCAGCCTGACTCTGCCCTCTGTCTGACTCAGCTGAGGTTCCATCAGATCAAAGACAAGGAGATCACCCAGGTGAGAGAGAGGGCATTCTTCTCTTCTATACATCTCTCTGTCAGCGCCCTCCTTTGTGTATGTTTCACCTGGGTTATATTCAGTAGGGCACACCCTAGCGAAACACTTTGCAACAGTACCTCCCAGTTTCACTAAATTCCAATACATTTTTGGAATTGACTACTGAACACTGATGCTCTTCTCTATCTTTGTACGGTTTGTACGCAGTACTTCTAAAATGTCTGTTTGTCACTGTGCTCAGGAGCAGCATCTGGGCCGTGGGACCAGGACCAACATCTACTCAGGCAGTCTGTTGGTGTGGGGCGGAGCAGAGGAGGATGAGGAGGACAAGTGGAACAACAATCTTACTGATCGCAAAGAGATCCGAGTGGTTCTTAAGATCTTGGACCAGAGCCACAAGGACATAGCATTAGTGAGTTACCAATACTGTATCATTATCCTCTTACAGGAATTGATTGCGTGATGAGTAACCTTACCTGAGACCTGGAGACTTTAGCTCTGTGCGATAACACCATCCCAGGTTCCAACCCAGTTTGCCACATTCACACAACGGTTTCTTAAGTACCTTGTTGGTTCTAAACTACCATTTTCACCAATTCAACTCTGTTGAATGTGAACCTTTGTTTACAATGTCATGATAATCCTTCCTCTTTCCTGTCCTCTCGTAGGCGTTCTTTGAAACAGCCAGTCTGATGAGCCAAGTATCTCACAGTCACCTGGTCTTTGTACACGGAGTGTCTGTCAAAGGATCTGAGAGTAAGTCACCGTGGCACTACTCAACCTCACACTTCCTCATTCAGCTGTGCAACTTCCTTCTTCAGCACTGACACTTCTCTCTCAGAAGGTTAATTGTATTGGTTGTTTGAATTACTAGGCAACAGGACTGGCGTACAGTACAATCACAAGCCTGACTCTCAGCCAAACCATATCCCTTTAATTAGAATCAATACATTGAAGTGTTGCTTATCTCTAAAAGTAGGTAGTGTGATCCTTGATAATAATCCTTGTCTTTGACCTGTCTGCAGACATCATGGTGGAGGAGTTTGTGGAGTTTGGGCCTCTGGATGTGTTCCTGCGAAGGGAAAGGGCGCTGGTCACTCCTCAGTGGAAATTTACTGTAGCCAAACAGCTGGCCAGTGCCCTGAGCTACCTTGTAAGTCAGCCTGATACCCTCACATCACAACAAACTAAGATTACTCCTCACTAATTGTATGAAACAATGATCTTTTAGGATGTTGATCTCCTGTCTTCTGTGATAGTCCCTCCGTTTCAAACTCTAAACCCTTGTGTCCATAGTTAATGTATTGCCAACCCTCATCTCCCACCTGCATGTACTTTATGTTGTTACCTCTACCACCTGGTTACTGCAGGAGACTAAACAACTGGTACATGGTAACGTCTGTGCCAAAAACATTCTGGTGGCTCGCCGTGGTCTGGAGGAGGGCACCTTTCCCTTTGTCAAGCTGAGCGATCCAGGCATTGCCCTCAACGTGCTGTCCAGAGAAGGTTAGTTCCTACTTGACCAATAAAACAGTTAGTTCCTACCAGACCACTTCCATGTTGGGCAACACTCACTACATGAGAAATAGAATCTCTCCACAATGAGTTATTTTGTCAACCCTCAATTTCCGTCTCTGGTGATTTTGTTTGGTCTTCATTCTTTTAGATCAGATTGAGTCACAGGAAGCCCAGTGCAAACCACTTCCTGGTTGCTGTGAGGCCCACTTCCTGGTTGTCTTGTACTTGTCATCATATTGACACTTAGCAGGAAGGCTTTAGAGGTTATTTAGTTTGCGCTGTGAGTCCATGTGATTCATGAACCTATTAAATGTAGTGGTATTATATAGCCTGGTGTGACTTAGACTGTCTGTATGCTCTACAGAGCGTGTCGAGCGAATCCCATGGATCGCCCCGGAGTGTGTGCCAAGCAGTTCCCCATTCGGCAGAGCTGCCGACCAGTGGAGCTTTGGAGCCACACTGCTGGAGATCTGCAACAATGGAGATTTGCCCATGAGTGGCAGCACGCTCACTGAGGTACCTACAGCCCTATCGTGAATGCCCTTCAATTCTCCTCCCTCTAATCATAACTCATTTATCTGCCATCCTCTTACCATGCCTGTGATTCAGGCTGAACCCTGACCTCTCTCCTGCCAACAGAAAGAGCGTTTCTATGAGACGCGGAGTCGCCTCACCGAGCCCTCGTCGCAGGAACTGGCCAGCTTCATTAGCATGTGTTTGACCTACGAACCCCGGGAGAGGCCGTCCTTCCGCACTGTGCTTCGAGAGCTCACTGAACTACAGATCAAGAGTATGTCCTCTCCTTTTATTCTTTGGATCACAGTCTGTTTCTCTCCGTCTCCTCCTCTAGCATTTAGATTGACCACATTTTCGTGATTGATTAGTGTTGCTTTAATGTTGCTCTCCTGGTTTCTGATCAGATCCTGACATATCCCCCCTGGAGTCTCTCCCGGATGCTGACCCCAACGTTTTCCTCAAACGCTACTTGAAAAAGATCCGGGACTTAGGGGAGGTGAATTAATTTCCCCGCAGAACAACATAAACCCCTCTGTGCTCTTCATCTTCTGTTGTACTTCGTGATCTACTAGCATTATGTAAAACATTATTCCCTGGCCTTCCTCTGAGAGAATGCTTTGTGCTCTCTCTCTGTCTCCAGGGTCACTTTGGGAAGGTGATGCTCTATGTGTATGACCCAGCCAACGACGGGACAGGGGACTATGTGGCAGTGAAGGCCCTGAAGCATGAGGGAGGCAGCCATCTCCATGAAGGCTGGATGAAGGAGATTGAGATCCTCAAGTCTCTTTACCACAGCAACATAGTCAAGTACAAGGGCTGCTGCTCTGAGCTGGGTGAGTGGCATGTGATCCAGTCAAGCTCACCTGTCTGTCATCCACCTGTTGTATATGACTAGCTGTCTCATTTTCATACAATGCTTGTTTATTACGTTTCTTGCTTGGCTCCTTCCTACATATGACATGTTCATGTGTGGGGGTTTCCAGCATCTGTTCACATATACGTGTGTAGGTTAGCGTCTGTATGTATGAGTGACTGCTGTAAATGCCTGTTTCGTTGTCTCCACAGGAGGGCAGACGGTGCAGCTGATTATGGAGTTTCTACCGCTGGGCAGCCTCAGAGAGTACCTAGCCAAACACCGCCTGGGCGTGGCTCACAGCCTCCTCTTTGCACAGCAGATCTGCCAGGTGAGACAAGAGCACTGCACGTGGGGCTGGTAATATGAAGATACAGTTGAAGTCGGAAGTTTACATACATCTTAGCCAAATACATTTCAACTCCGTTTTTCACAATTCCTGACATTTAATCCTAGTAAAAATTCCCCGTCTTAGGTCAGTTGGGATCACCACTTTATTTTGAGAATGTGAAATGTCAGAATAATAGTAGAGAATTATTTATTTCAGCTTTTATTTCTTTCATCACATTCCCAGTGGGTCAGAAGTTTACATACACTCAATTAGTATTTGGTAGCATTGCCTTTTAAATTGTTTAACTTGGGTCAAACATTTCGGGTAGCCTTCCACAAGCTTCCCACAATAAGTTGTGTGAATTTTGGCCCATTCCTCCTGACAGAGCTGGTGTAACTGAGTCAGGTTTCTAGGCCTCCTTGCTCACACATCCTTTTTCAGTTCTGCCCACACATTGTCTATAGGATTGATGTCAGGGCTTTGTGATGGCCACTCCAATACCTTGTCTTTGTTGTCCTTAAGCCATTTTGCCACAACTTTGGAAGTATGCTTGGGGTCATTGTCCATTTGGAAGAGTCATTTGGGACCAAGCTTTAACTTCCTAACTAATGTCTTGAGATGTTGCTTCAATATATCCACATAATTTTCCTCCCTCATGATGCCATCTATTTTGTGAAGTTGCACTAGTCCCTCCTGCAGCAAAGCACCCCCACAACATGATGCTGCCACCCCCGTGCTTCACGGTTGGGATGGTATTCTTCGGCTTGCAAGCCTCCCCCTTTTTCCTCCAAACATAACAATGGTCATTATGGCCAAACAGTTCTATTTTTGTTTAATCAGACCAGAGGACATTTCTCCAAAAAGTATGATCTTTGTCCCCATGTGCAGTTGCAAACCATAGTCTGGCTTTTTTATGGCTGTTTTGGAGCAGTGGCTTCTTCCTTGCTAAGGGGCCTTTCAGATTATTTGATATAGGACTCGTTTTACTGTGGATATAGATACTTTTGTACCTGTGTCCTCCAGCATCTTCACAAGGTCCTTTGCTGCTGTTCTGGGATGGATTTTCATTTTTCGCACCAAAGTACTTTCATCTCTAGGAGACAGAATGCATCTCCTTCCTGAGCGATATAACGGCTGCGTGGTCCCATGGTGTTTATACTTGCGTACTATTGTTTGTACGGATGAACGTGGTACCTTCAGGCGTTTGGAAATTGCTCCCAAGGATGAACCAGATTTGTGGAGGTCTACCATTTTTTTCTGAGGTCTTGACTGATTTCTTTTGATTTTCTCATGATGTCAAGCAAAGAGGCACTAAGTTTGAAGATAGGCCTTGAAATACATCCACAGGTACACCTCCAATTGACTCAAATGATGTCAATTAGCCTATCAGAAGCTTCTAAAGCCATGACATAATTTTCTGGAATTTTCCATGCTGTTTAAAGGCACAGGCATCTTAGTGTATGTAAACTTCTGACCCACTGGAATTGTGATACAGTGAATTATAAGTGAAATAATCTGTCTGTAAACAATTGTTGGAAAAATTACTTGTCATGCACAAAGTAGATGTCCTAATTGACTTGCCAAAACTATAGTTTGTTAACAAGATATTTGTGGAGTGGTTGAAAAAATGAGTTTTAATGACTCCAACCTAAGTGTATGTAAACTTTAAACTGTATATGTAATCTAGATTCTTTCTAGGGTTCTGTAGCTGGTACACTGTTTGGGTTCAAGTTGAAGATTTGCTATCCAATATTGGAATATTGTTTCATACAACAATAGATTAAAGTACTCTATTTTCTTCTCTAACCACTACTGTCTTTCACCTTGGTCTCCCTCATCTCTCCTCCTGCTCCTTCTGCTTTTTTTCCTTTTAAGGGGATGGATTACCTGCACTCGAAGCGATACATCCACCGGGACTTGGCTGCCCGGAACGTACTGGTGGAGAATGAGCATCTGGTGAAGATCGGGGACTTTGGCCTTACCAAATACATCCCAGAGGGAGATGTTTACTACCGCGTGCGTGAGGATGGAGACAGTCCTGTGTACTGGTGAGTCCTGGAGCCATTGAGCAATTACTTCCCTGCTGGGCTCTGGGCTGCTAATTTAGAGTCCAGATGTGTGCATTAAAAAGGTGTCTTACGGTAACCTTTGACTTATTTTACAGGTATGCGATTGAGTGTCTGAAGGAGAGCAAGTTTTCCTTCTCTTCAGACATTTGGTCCTTTGGCGTGACGCTCTATGAGGTCCTGACCCACGGTGACCATCGTCAGAGCCCTCCAGTGGTACGAAACGACATCCTTCGTCTCTCTCAAACTAGCTCAGTCTAAATCTGCATGATCCATTTAATCAAGGACACCAACCCTTTACATAATACTGATGCAGTCAGTGTGTGGTTTGCTGAGTGTATTAATTGTGACGTGTATGTATTGTATGTGTTTTTTATAGAAGTTTGTTCAGATGATGGGTAACGTGATGGATAACGTGCCGGGTCAGATGACGGTGATGGTGCTGATCAAGCTGCTGGAGAAACACAATAGGTTGCCCTGCCCCCGAGACTGTCCTAGCGAGGTAAAGCATACAGCTAAACACTCACACAATCTTCATTATTTCTGTAAGCCAGATGCACCTAGGGAAACGAACCTGTCTTGTTTTCAACAGGTCCACATGTTGATGCAGCATTGTTGGGACTTTGACCCCGCGAGACGGCCATCTTTCAAATCCCTCATTGATTCCATCGAAGCGATTCGCAAGCCATACGAACGGCAACCCAATATGCGGCTGGCCCAAATTAGCTAATGAGAACCTTACTTTTTCACAGGCCAGCTGGCCTTACTCCTGTATACCTCAGCACTTTGCTACATAAGTCTACTCTAGAGTCTACACCACACCCTGAACCACAGTGCCCTCTGTCTGTTCTGAAGGAGTAGACTGCTCTTTGTATTAATAAATAGGAACTCAGGTTTTTAGTAATTCCCATCTATTCATTCATATAGATGAGCCCTTAGTGATGGCACTTGTTTTATTTTGATGCGACAGATATATATTTTTTAGGTGTGAAATTCCCTGAACGGCAGCTATAGTGCTGTCTCGGGAGGAGAACCGGGTCCATGTTCCATGACTGATCCAATTAGGTTCTACATTTTAGCCCGAGTTGGAGGATCCCGTGTGGCTCAGTTGGTAGAGCATGGCGCTTGCAACGCCAGGGTTGTGGGTTCATTCCCCACGGGGGGACCAGGATGAATATGCATGAACTTTCCAATTTGTAAGTCGCTCTGGATAAGAGCGTCTGCTAAATGACTTAAATGTAAATGTAAATATGAAATATTTACTATCCAGAAGAGGAGAGGAGCTGTCGTTCCACATGATTTGTCACTCATAATGTTCACATGATTAATAACACTTCAATTGAGGCATGTAAATTACCAACAGTTTCTCTTTATTTCTGTATTGATGTAAATATTAAACATTTACTGTTTTTATTGTATCATATGTTTTTCCTTATGTTTGTATGTATTAAATGTTTGAGTGGGTCAATGTTGAAAAGTAAGCATTTGTATCCCTTGACTGTGTTTAATAAATTTGACCGAAGTCCAAAAAATGCAGGTTGTGAATTGTTAGTTCATCATTTGTAACACTTTCACTGACTGTAAATGACCAATTGTGTATTTTTAAAAAAGGGTGTTGAGTGCAAAGCAAAGGGAAGTCCTCTTGTGTTTGTCAACTTGAGCAAACTGCCTACTCAGATGTGGCTTGGCCCTGCTCCGACTGAGGGGGATGAAGAACAAGGTGCGCTGCCTATGGACTGTGCCGTCTCTGATCCGGTCCAGAGCATGGGCCAAGCCTGTGTAAATGTACATGTGTTTATTTGCTAGCAGAAAAATAATAATTTGTTTATCTACGACATGTACCAATCATTTGTGTTGTAGTGAATATCAGTTTGTGTGGAGCTTGTATTGGCTTTAATTAGGCAATGAGTTTAGGGGTGGGGGAAAGAAATCAAGTAAACACAGAATAGCCAGAATGCAAGATTGAATACAATGTTAGAGATGTGTAATTGATTAACTGAACTGTTGAACATTTGCTGAAATACATGTTTTTAAACAAATCTATTCTACTGTAGATTTCTTCACAAGAACATCAATACTTATTTTTCACAAAACCATAGACACTTCTGCAAGTAGTGGTAAAAATAAAAGTGGTCAAACTTCTCTCCTATAGTTTTTGAAACCTGTAAATCTTTATATATCCTTTCAACTAGGATGTCCTGTGCAAACTAGGATGTCCTGTGCACAGATGACAAAGTCACACCATCTACAACCTGTGAGAAGGATTTGACCTTGCACCTGCCAGTAGTAAGCATGAGATCTCTTCAACTTCAGCTCTCCATTCTGTATCTTCAGGTAAGGGCAGTCAACATAACTTGGTTATGTGGGCACTTGACCTCTAAGAGTCCAAAGTGTGGTCTTACACTGGGATCAAATATGATGCCATCTGGAGAGGATCCTAACCACGGAGCATCTGGGTGCACTACGAAGCCACACGGAAAGAAGTTAACATTCTTCAGTGTACAGTACTCCTGTACAGCCACTGGCTCCATGGCTAGCCCCCTCTTCATCTCCACGGTCTGTACACCAGATCCCTGTACAGCCACTGGCTCCATGGCTAGCCCCCTCTTCATCTCCACGGTCTGTACACCAGATCCCTGTACAGCCACTGGCTCCATGGCTAGCCCCCTCTTCATCTCCACGGTCTGTACACCAGATCCCTGTACAGCCACTGGCTCCATGGCTAGCCCCCTCTTCATCTCCACGGTCTGTACACCAGATCCCTGTACAGCCACTGGCTCCATGGCTAGCCCCCTCTTCATCTCCACGGTCTGTACACCAGATCCCTGTACAGCCACTGGCTCCATGGCTAGCCCCCTCTTCATCTCCACGGTCTGTACACCAGATCCCTGTACAGCCACTGGCTCCATGGCTAGCCCCCTCTTCATCTCCACGGTCTGTACACCAGATCCCTGTACAGCCACTGGCTCCATGGCTAGCCCCCTCTTCATCTCCACGGTCTGTACACCAGATCCCTGTACAGCCACTGGTTCCATGGCTAGCCCCCTCTTCATCTCCACGGTCTGTACACCAGATCCCTGTACAGCCACTGGCTCCATGGCTAGCCCCCTCTTCATCTCCACGGTCTGTACACCAGATCCCTGTACAGCCACTGGCTCCATGGCTAGCCCCCTCTTCATCTCCACGGTCTGTACACCAGATCCCTGTACAGCCACTGGCTCCATGGCTAGCCCCCTCTTCATCTCCACGGTCTGTACACCAGATCCCTGTACAGCCACTGGCTCCATGGCTAGCCCCCTCTTCATCTCCACGGTCTGTACACCAGATCCCTGTACAGCCACTGGCTCCATGGCTAGCCCCCTCTTCATCTCCACGGTCTGTACACCAGATCCCTGTACAGCCACTGGCTCCATGGCTAGCCCCCTCTTCATCTCCACGGTCTGTACACCAGATCCCTGTACAGCCACTGGCTCCATGGCTAGCCCCCTCTTCATCTCCACGGTCTGTACACCAGATCCCTTGAACATCCGCTCAGCTAGGTGGTCAGCTGAGGTCTCTCCCCGGACATGGCAAACATCTCGGAAACGAGAGGATGTTATTCTCATTTTCCTGAGCTGATGCCATTCCAGGCTGCTGCTCTGCTCCCTTGTAGCAACCTCGACTTTGTGTTACATCTTGTAGGTTGTCTCTAATGCCTTGAGGTGGAACTGCTCCTGCTGGCTAAGGATGTAAGCACACTGGGAAGCCTGTAGCCATCTAATGGAAGTATTCGTGGAGAAGGGGCATCGGCAATCTTCACAATTTCACAGGTCTTTGGCTGTGGAAGCTGATAGGACAGAACACTGCCGGCTTGCACTGGCCCAAAGGCGGACTCAACCAGGGGCACGTCAGCTGACATTTCCATTGTTGTCACAAGAGGGGCAGTAAGTGGAGAAAAGTTGGCATACGTTTCTGAGACGCGGAGAAGGTCCATGTCAGGCATGTATCCATTGAGTGCTTTGTAGAGAGAACTTCTGCAAAACATTTTAAAACCTTAACATCAGGTTGGAGAGATTACTATGACAAAGATTCATGTAACTTTTCCAGAAACAGCACAAGCCCGAAAGTTCAAATAAAATGAATTAAAATATACAGATTTATAGATTATATATTTTCCCCCAGTCTTTGTCCCAAACATTTGTCATTATATCGTAAAGACGCCACTGTTTAGGCTTATCACCTGGATACAAAAACAATCACAAGAAAATATTTTCTAAAATGTTTCCATTCTAGGAACCTCCAACTTACCTTATTCCATCAGCACACAAGTTAGTAGGTTTACGGAACTCTATCCCATCAACCGGACCTGGTTTCACACCCTAATTAACAAGGATTTACTGTTACATAGGCTGAATACTTTTCAGGTGCATTTTTTTATGGATATTGATAGACTCACAAGTGTTCTTGGCTTGTGCCAACGCTGTTCTGTGTCTGTGCAGCTGTGAACTGGTGGTGCAGCAGGAATGTTTAGTTGAGAGTAGTGCGCTGTCTGGTAAAGAAGGGCCACCAGATGATTGCACAGAGCACTTCCTGCAACACAGGAGCAGTGGCTTTGGACCACTATCACTGGTACGTGCTTTAACACCATCTGTGAAGATATGTGTGATGAAAGACTGAAGTGAGAAACAAGAATGATGCGGCCCATAAATAACAATAAACATAGTAGTGTCTAGTCTTCTTAACTAGGGGCTCATTTAACTATACAGGAATACATTGTGTCTCAGTAACACAATTACCAAACACTGCATCAACAGATCTTTACCAAATAACCTGTTAAGTGGGCAATTCTAAATTGGGATTGGGACCCATCATTAATATCTATCTACTGATAAGATTAAACGTTGACACTGTCTCCAACACATTTTGACCATGATGACAGTGTCGCACAGGAGATGTTTAACAAGGTCCCTAGTAGCTATCTATAACCTTTCCCTACTCTCATGCTGTGCTGCTTTTCACTCTTCCTCATGGACCTGTGACAGGCAGCCCTCACGGTTTGAACACACCGACTACGTCATTGCATCACTGCTGCATAATATAAGGGATTTGCGTCAATTCAAATCTGGTATCAGGACAAAATGTGATTCAGAGTCACCGAATATACTTTAAGTATTTTTATTAAACTCAAGCGATAAATGGTAAATGCAATTTTCGTATATACGGGTTCACTGTAACACCTCGCAGGGTAGAACAGAAAACTGGCAGGATGTAAGTAAACAGCTGTTCTTATACTGTGATTGACGTAGTTCCAACCCGTCTGTTGGCCTATCACAGTAGAGGCTGAGCGTGGTTTAAACTTGCTCAGCCTATCGCCGGCGCTCAGGCTGGTCCCAGCCTCTTGGCGCTCCTTGGTGTCCGGCGCTGTTGCTGTGTAGATTACGCTCCCACACCCTAGAGACTGAGGTCAGACAGTTCTGTAACATTGTTTGAGCTATTTGCACCTGCATAGAAAGCATACTGTTCTCGCTCAAGGTTAACCACAACCAGGCGCCCAGGCCAACAGTTGCTAATATTCAATCACGTGATGTAGTATTGGGTTATAGTGCAATAAACACAGATCCTCACAATTCCCCCTTTTTACACCCCTAAGGGGTTGTAAATTAAAACAGAAACCATCAAGTTCAATGATTGATACATACATACCAGGTTGTTGATAAACCCAGGAACTTTAAACCTTTAACCTTTCTGAACAACCCATCCCGGATCCGGGATAATTGTCATCAGCAACGCTGAATAGCATAGCATAGCATAGCGCCACAGTCAAATAATATTACTAGAAAATATTCATATTCATGAAATCACAAGTGCAATATTGCAAAACACAGCTTAGCCTTTTGTTAATCCACCTGTCGTCTCATTTTGAAATTATGCTTTACAGCGAAAGCAATACAAGCGTTTGTGTAAGTTTATCGATCGCTCGACAAAACATTAAGTACACTTAGCATCAGGAAACTTGGTCACGAAAATCAGAAAAGCAATCAAATTAATCGTTTACCTTTGATGATCTTCGGATGTTTTCACTCACGAGACTCCCAGTTAGACAACAAATGTTCCTTTTGTTCCATAAAGATATTATTATATCCAAATACCTCCGTTCGTTTTGCGCGCTATGCTGAGAAATCCACAGGAAAAAGCGTTCACGACAACGCAGACAAAAATTCCTGATAATATCCATAATGTCCACAGAAACATGTCAAACGTTTTTTATAATCAATCCTCAGGTTGTTTTTCAAATATCTATTCGATAATATATCAACCGGGAGTGTTGGTTTTTCACTAGGACCGGGAGTAACAATGGCTGCCTTTCTCTGTTGCTCACAACTCACTCTGAGAGCCCCCACCTATCCACTTACGCAATGTGATGGTTCTCGCTCATTTTTCAAAATAAAAGCCTGAAACTATGTCTAAAGGCTGTTGACACCTTAGGGAAGCCATAGAAAAAGGAATCTGGTTGATATCCCTTTAAATGGGTAATAGGGATGCATAAGAACAGAGAGGTTTCAAAGAAAATGGCACTTCCTGATAGGATTTTCCTCAGGTTTTCGCTTGCAATATCAGTTCTGTTAAACTCACAGACAAAATTTTGACAGTTTTGAAAACTTTAGAGTGTTTTCTATCCTAATCTGACAATTATATGCATATTCTAGTTTCGGGGGCTGAGAAATAGGCAGTTTCAAATGGGTACGTTTTTTGGCCAAAAACGAAAATACTGCCCCCTAGCCTTATGACCATTCAGAACTCGTTCTCAGTACCCTAGTAACATATTAGATAACATAGGGATTTTTAGGAGTCCCCCCTTTGACATTGTCACTCATTATCCTTTACTTCAGCGGCCACAGTATAGTAATATGTTAATAGTATTTCATGAAAATAGTAAAACGTTTATTATTAATAATAATGATATGCTGTTGCTGTGTAGATTACGCTCCCACACCCTAGAGACTGAGGTCAGACAGTTCTGTAACATTGTTTGAGCTATTTGCACCTGCATAGAAAGCATACTGTTCTCACTCAAGGTTAACCACAGCTTCTCAGCACACTTATCTGGGGCAAAATGTTACTTCCAGCACACACACAGACACCCAGGCCAACAGTTGCGAATATTCAATCACGTGATGTAGTATTGGGTTATAGTGCAATAAACACAGATCCTCACAGTAACTTTTTGCGCAGCTAGGCAACTATACAGATGCAGGTACCTTTTGCATGCGGTTGGACACATGGAGGAGAGAATCATTTTCGAGGTATCCTCAAAACCGTGTCTTTTTGACACAACTGCTGACAGCTACAGGGACATAAACACAAAAATGCTGCTTGGAGAAAAGTGTCCACGATAGTAGGATTGCCAGGTCAGTTTAGTAGTGAGCTTGTGCTAGATGTGGCTAGTTAGCGTTAGCTACCTAGCTAACCTAGCCAATGAGGTGTGTGTGTGAAAGAAATAGTCAAATAAATTATGCTAGTTACTACCCCTGATAACTTTACCAAATAATCATGTTTGAAAGAGTGTGAGTGTGTATGCTAGATAAATAGTAATAGAAATGGTAGATACTACTGTACCCCTGATAATTTGGTCAGATAACCGTGTGTGTGTGTCTATGTGTACAGTAGGTGACATGTCCATGAATAGCTATCTAATAACTATAGTTATGGTAGGTAATGGTTTGGCTTATCATGTTCATGTCTATGTAGAAGAAGACTGTAGGAGGAAGTGGAGAGGACTCAGGGACAGGTATCAGAGAGCGAGAAGGGCAGAGAAAGAGAAGAAGAGGTCTGGGTCAGCAGCTTCAGGCCAGCAGCCTTGGCGCTTCTGCCACATTCTTTCTTTTCTGGATTTATTTATTGTGCCTAGGGCAATGAGTGGCAATTTTACAGCCAGACCCTCTACTACGTCACCCACAAGTGTTGTCGCCACCGGTGCATCAAGACCCTCAACGTCACCTACAAGTGTGACCATCGCCTCCACCGGTGGAGTGAGACCCTCTACAACATCATCCACAAGTATGACCACCACCGGTGCAGCCATGGAAGATGATGAAATGGAGGAAGCACCTCTGGATCTAGGACCACCTGTGATTATTATGAGCCTCACGGAAGTGACCACTGAGGACCTCGTTGAACAGGATGTGGCCATGGAGAGAAACAGAGAGAGAAACTAAGAGGAACAACGTCACGCCAGGCGTCATCGGAGGTACCAGCCCCCAGATCCACTCAACTCATTTCAGCAGAGGCTCCTCCAAGCCGTCGAGAGCGATGCAGCCCAACCTGATGCTCACAGGAAGGAGGATGAGGAGACCCTCTTTGCCATGAGCCTGGTGCCAACACTGAAGAGGCTGCCTCAGCAAAGAAAAGCAGCAGTCAAGGTTAAAATGTATCAGCTGCTTTTCGAAGCCGAATTCAATGGTACGTTTTTTTTCTTCTCCACATCACAGGTAGTGTCATAAGTGTTGCGACTGTGAAGTAGGTCATTTTTACAGTATAGTCATGTAGGTTAATTGGTATTTCAGATCAAAGTATTAATATGAGGCAAATGTATAGCTGTTGTTTCTGGGTTAGATAATATCGTAAAACAAGTTTGCTGTCTAAATATTTGCCTGTCACATTCATCTTTTGATCTGAAATACAAATTCCATGAGTAAACAGCAAATATTACCAACTTTACCACACGGTTCCTATATTTATGCCACTAACTACACTATACAAGCAGTATTTAGTTAACATAAATCTCACCTTTTATGGTGTCATGGAGAAATGGAGTCAATTTAGCCGAGCAGCTCACAGGAAGGACAGGAAGAGGAGTTGTCTGGGTGTTGTTTTGACCTCCCTCATTGTACCTTTCTTTTCACACACGTCAGTTCTGTTTAAATTCAGTCAATTCAAAAAGTCATTTGTTTATAAAGTCTTAGGATAGCATTCATTATTAGTGTTACATAGATTTCTGAATTGACAGAATTGAAACTCAAACACCGGAGAATTCACAGATGCTCTTGTTGGTCTCTTACGAGACTAAAGGTGAATATATTTCTTTCATTTAAAACCACTTGAAAACCAGAGTGTTGAAACTGTTTGTGAAGTTATGTTCCATCGACTGGTCCATGACGTCCAGGGGCCATTTGTTTGTTTTGCTGTGTTATGGCTACACATTCTTTTTTTTTTCTTCCAGAGACACACACATACACACACACACACACACACACACCTATTCTCCACTCCTCTCTGTCCCTCAGATCTCCAGTGGCCTGCCCTCTCTCTCTTTATGGCCATGTCTGAAGTTCCCCTACTACGTCTAGGCTTTATGAGTAGTCCCTGTATCGGTCTGCAGTTGTGCCAAAAATACATGCTCTTGTTGTTCTCTTACAGATTACAGGCTACACATTCTTTTTTTTCTTTTTTTACACGCACATACACATCTCTTTCAATAGTTCTATTTTTTTTAAATATTTTTACAACACACATACCTGTCATGTTCTTTCCTGTACTTGAATACTTATTAAATTATGTTTTCATAGTCAGTTGTTTCAGTTGTTTATTAATATCTCATTTAGACTTAATCTGCTTATTTCTTCCCTACACCTTTGCTGATCTAAGACAAGATGAAAGTAAAAACACATTCTCTTCCTAATTCGTTTTTTTCCCACCTGTATTTTGTCAGGCCAGTGAACATGGTGGTAAACTGTACTATTTGTATGGACCCTAGGTTACCCTTTCCCTTTGTTATCATACTTAACTGTATGTCGTATAACCTTAACTAGTGCTCCCGCTCACCTGATGTACCATGCCAGGTGTATATAATACTGACGTTAATGGGAGAGGGAAGGTTTTTTTTAAGGTGTGGTCTTTACTCCCAAATGTCTCTTAAATATAACTTCCAAATGAAGAGAGACAATGATACATAAAGTAATCTGGGGGAAAAATGCAACTTTATGGACAACGGTGGATGGTTCTTAAAATAACCTTTATGTTAGGGGACTCTTAAAAGAGCAGTTTCACTCCACGGCATACTGCCATGGGACTTCACCTGCTGGCGATGATAAGTAGGTGGTCAGCTTCTCCCTCACCTGAAGTGCCTGTCTGGGGGCGTTGTTGGCTGATGACATCAGGTAGGTGACCATTTGGCGTGCCCATCTCCACCCGGAGCGGCTCCTGGAATGACCTCCGCAGGTAGTTATAGAGAACACACGTGGCCTTCACGCAGGCATCGACATTTGAGGGGCTGAGACCAAGCACTCTCCGATACATTCTCCACCGGGCTGCCAGAATCCCAAAGGCGCATTCAACAACTAACCTTGCCCTGGACAATCGTTTGTTAAAGATCCTTACAGGCTTTGGCAATGGCAGCTGCGTCCAGCGTAGGGCCTCATGAGGTTGGGTCTTAAAGGGAAGGCCTCGTCGCCGACGAAGATGTGGGGAACAGGTCCCAGGTCTTCAGGTCCAGGGAGTGATGCAGGTGGTGGAATCTCCAGGGTGCCATCCTGAAGTGCCTGGCCAAAGGCAGAGTCCCGGAGGGTCCCGCCATCACTTCCCTTGCCGTAAGCACCAACATCGACAACACAGAAACAGTAGTTGGCATCTACTACAGCCAAGAGTACAACTGAATATGTACCCTTGTAGTTGTAGAATTGCGAACCTGAGCACGGTGGAGCCTGGATTACTACATGTTTCCCATCAATGGAGCCAAGACAGTTGGGGAAATTCCACCTCTCCAGGAACTCGGCAGCGATGGCCCTCCAGTCTTCCTCCTTGGGGACTGGCATGTATTCACCAACCAAACAGTCCCAAATGGCTTGTGCCACAGAGGGGACAATGCCTGCCACCGTGGACCGTCCAACTCGGAAGCTGAATCCAATGGTCCTGTAGGAGTCCCCTGTCGCCAAGAATCTAAAATATAATTATCAATAATTATCAATATTGTGTGTAACTTGAATTCCACCCACATATTATATCTACTCATATATCTACCTCATTACAGTTTATTATGCTCTACTAATTATATTGTAATACTCATCAACCATCATTAACAATGCCTTGAAACACTACAATTCAGTCTATGACTATATCAATAAACTGTAGCCCAGGCCAACTCTACTCTTAGAAAGAATGGTACTATCTACTTAAAAGGGTTCTCCGGCTGTCCCCATAGGAGATCCCTTTTTGGTTCCAGGTAGTACCCCTTTTGGTTCCAAGTAGAACCCTATTGGGTTCCATGTATAACATTTTCCCCAAAGGGTTATACCTGGAACCAAAAAAGGTTATCCTATGGGGAAAGCAGAACGACACTTTTGGAACCTTTTTCTCTAAGAGTGTATGTGAATCCAATAAGAATGTAATGAATGACTGTAACTGTCTTGAACAACAATGGGTCCTGGAGAAGACTAGCCTACCTTCATCAGGGCAGAAGGCACCTCAACTTTATTTTCATTTGGTAACATTGCATAATTAAAAAAGAATTATAAACCAACTTTGGGAAAAGTTATAGTCCTAATGAACATTCGATAAATCGAACGTATTGTAACGACCCTGGGTTGAAATCGACTCTGTCGATAGCGCGCCGGACCTCGGGCTAGGAGGTCGAGGGTTCGAGACCTGCTCCCTGCCTGTTTCATTACAGTATGCACCACACAGAACGCACTGCAACTGCCTCTGCAACGCAATGCTGCAAGGCAAACGCAGCGTTCCATTGGAAATAAATGTACTTCTGGTGTATCGAAACGCAATGACACAGTCGGTGTGTTCGAAGCGTCACGGTGATCTCCCCTGTCAATGTATCTTTGTTAGATACTGTGTAGAAGACATGAATAACAATTATTTTTAGCTAGCAAATATAGCTAGCAAGCATAACTTAACCAAGCTAACGAAAATACACACATTCTCAGGTAGATTCTGTCAACGTTACATCATTTTACGAAGTAACTAGCTAGCTACAGTTAATAGTTAAATTAGCTAGCTAACGTTATATCTGTCACTGACTTGGTACTCACCTTCATAGTTGTCTATGTAGCTTCCTATATACATCTTGAACCCCTTTTCATTCTTGCTAGCTGGAGTCTCGGAGGCTGATTGAACAATTCGATGTACATCATTAATATTAATTTGAGGCAAGTCCTGAAGACAAAAACTGTGACATAGTGGTAGTAACGTTATATCGTCGATAACAACTAGACTGACCGGAAATTGCCAAACCGATAGGAAGTGTGTTTAGAACGTTCGATCATGGAATGTGCATAAGGGCTATTCAATGTACTGGATCATGTAGGTTTGTTGAACTTGCAGTGGGCATCACTGGTTTTGATTTATGACAGGCAAGCTACAGTCAGCAACTACCCGCCCCGCTCATGACGTGACGTGGTATAAAAAAAATGCATCCTCTCGTCCAATTAGAAACCGAGTTGCGCCCACGTGTGTATTGTTTAAACTGCTCAAATCTGATGGTGTTGTCAGTTTCAGAAAACTTCCAAGCAAAAGTGATGGCGGCCGTGGCGTCCGTTAGCGCAGCTGCCAGAGAAGAAAATCCAAATGCAGGGCCCAATTTCGCTAGCCGTCCACTTCACGAAAACTATGACCCCGCTGTCGAACACGAGAATTGGGTATCCAGGGATCCCGAACTCGAGCCCAGTGATGGGGATGCATCATCTGACAACGAGTGTCAGCGAAGGGTCGATGAAGAGTTGACGACGCTTAGCCCTGAAGAGATTGAGAGTCGCTTGGACAGAACTCGTCGAGAGTTTTACAATCGCCGGAAAATCATAATTAAAAACCTGCCATCCGATGTTAGCAATCAGGTAAGCTTTCTGAACTTTGTTTAGTTTTCACAAGCGTTAGAAATCTAACGCGGGTCAGTAATTGCATCAGATCATGTCAAGCCCAGGCTGCAGCTGTTGAATCTAATAAATATAAACAATTAATTACCATACCCTTGCCATGAAATTGACATCTAGCTATATTACCAGTAATTTAACTGAGTTCGCTGGCTTTTGGTGATTTCTATATTCTAGCTAGCTTCTCTTACCGTTAGTTAGCATAGTTTCCTAGTAACTAACAATGATTTGCTGACTAATTGTCTTAACTAATTATGTCGCGAATAAACTTTGAGGTCTCAACGTATCTGGTACGTGGTAGGTGATGTTTGGTGGTTATTCACGGCCTGGCTGCCATTGCCCACTCCAGTATCGCGCGTGGTTGATGGACAAGTTGAAAGTGCAGAATTAAAATCCTCGTGCGGAAAGGCAATGCTAGTTGCTAACGTTAGCAAAACGGTTTGTTTTGACAAGGAATTGTCAGGCTATGGATTGACATGTATTGTATGTGACTGGTTCAAAAGTGTCGTTAAAATATTTTCAGTTAATTTCCCTCATTGAAACAAACTTCATGGCCCTGGAACATTTTGTAAAACAAAGTTGGAACACGCTTGACTCGTGGGGAACTGTGGCTTGTGCGCGTTTCATTGTTTGCGTGGGTGCATATTGGGAGTTCGAGATGGGAACGTGAGTAGCAGTGACAAAGGGTTGAAGGTGTAGAGGCAACGTAACCGCTTTCAGAAAATGCTAGACAGCATTGCGATTCGTTTGTGGAACAGGCAAAGCGTTGTGGAACAACATTTCTCATAGCACAGTGAATGGGCAACTGTTTTCCA
The DNA here is from genome assembly GCF_045679555.1 of Salvelinus alpinus. NCBI lineage: Eukaryota > Metazoa > Chordata > Actinopteri > Salmoniformes > Salmonidae > Salvelinus > Salvelinus alpinus. The sequence continues at coordinate 45,238,336 of NC_092086.1, forward strand.
CCATTTCCCAATGGCTGTGGATAACTTTGCTTTTGTTACATGTTGGCAAAGACACCTGTTGTAAGCAAGCAATCATTCAATTGTTTAAAAATCAATACTGATAAGCATTTAGGTATACGCATATTGTTGTGGAAAGCACTTGCCAATATCACACTATCCCTAATTGGACATTTAAAAAAAACTGATAACAACATGTCTCGACCCCCCCCCCCAAAAAAAATGTTTTAACTTCTTTGGGGCACCCCCCCTCAATTTCCACCTAAAGACATACCCTAATCTAACTGCCTGTAGCTCAGGCTCAGAAGCAAGGATATGCATATTCTTGGTATCATTTGAAAGGAAACACTCTGAATTTTGAATGTAGGAGAATATAATACAATAGATCTGGTAGAAGAAAATACAAGGAATTAAACATACGTTTTCTGTTTTTTATTGTTGCTGCATCATCTTTCAAATGACCAAGAACAGCCAAACATACAGATAGGATGCTGTGGATGATTTGAATGAAGAACATAAGTTGGCAACAATAGCTGAGCAAAGTTTTAGACAGATAACTTCAAAAATGAGCGAGCTACATGACATTGAGCGTGAAGTCACCCAGGTGTCCCACACAAATATACCCAAGTGGCCGAATTGGTACAGTGATATATTTTGAAGGAAAGAACTATAAACAAAATACATAAATGCTATTCTAACACCCCCCCCCCCAAAAAAAATAAATAAATATATATATATATAATTAAAACATAAATAATAAACAAACATAACATGGGTAACTATTTACACATTTTCTATTTACAATATTGTGAAGACCCTCAGTCCTCTACACAATATTGTGCTGCTGGTGCCATGGCCCATAGCAGTCTCTTTCTGCTGTAAAGCAGAGGCTTACTGAACAGGTGGTGCAGGTGATGGGGCATTTCCTGTGACAAAGCGCACAACGACGTCTCCCTACTGTGCCCTTTTTGCCCTGAAGCACATTCATGCCTGCAGAGATGAATCTGGGCAGGTGAACACCACTGGTTGTGGTGACTCTAGACTTTGTTTTAGCTTTTCCTGATTTATTCACCATAATTTAAATATATAAACTTGTTGAAAATGTAATTGAATATGTACTGCTATGCGTTACACTCGTGGCTCCGTCAAGTAGGATTTGCAATGGCGAATGAACCTCTTTTACGCCAGAGTTTATGACAAAGGCTGGTCTTCAAACGTATAACCATTACATATTGCCGTTTACCTCAGCTCATTGGCTATCTTCCAAGCTAGATTTCAAGATGATCAGTGGTCATTGGGCCAAAATAGTCAATCAACGATAGACCGGTCCTACCATTGGTGCGCAATGAGGTCATTGATTGGTGTCTTCCAATCGGTTTGTTTCGGTCAATACGTCCCGGGAAAAGAGCCATCATGTATGGTTGTTTTAGTAACAACCAGAGGATTGCAATGAAACCAACCATGACTGGATAAACGTTTGTTTAGTGTGTGTAATTACCACGAACGCTTCGTCCAAAGTTGAATGAGACGGAAATCACGACGCAACCGGTTTACAGATGTTTCGTGTTAGGCTATAAAAATGGATTTTATCAAACAAAACAAACATTCACTGTGTAGTTAGGACACTTGGCATTGCCACCAGAGGAAGATCTTCAATGGTAAGCGATTTATTTTATTGTTATTTCTGACTTTCGTGACGCTAATGCTTGGTTGGAAAATGCTAGTAATACTTGTGTGTGTGGGGCGCCGTCCTCAGAAAATCGCATGTTTGCTTTTGCAGTAAACCTTTTTGAAATCTGACACAGCGGCTGGATTAATAAGACTTTCATCTTCTAAATGATGTAAGATACATGTATTTCCAAGAATGTTTAATCCAACGAATGGTGTATTTAAAATGTTAGCTCTCTGCAGTTTCACCGGATGTTGGCCTGGTGGGACGTTAGCGTCTCACCTACCCTAGAGAAGTTAATGGAAAGCTGGTCAGTGGAAAAAAAAAAAAGTAGACATGTAGATGGAGCTACACAACAGATGGCTTTAGATTAGGGATGTTAACACCACATTAGTTTGTTCTCAAGTGATTGTAGTGTCTAACACTTAATTTTAAGCTTAATTTATGACTGCAATACTACACCATTGTATGGTTAAAAGTAGACCTGTACTAATCTGGGAATATCACATTTTAAGTGTTCTGTGGTAGTTGGAGAAGAATAACCCATTGATTTATTATAATGGTAATGGTATTCATTTAGGTTAAGTTATTAGTTTAGCAGCGGTGGGCTATCACTGCTAAATCGTTGCTTCCATGCCCAAAAATATGAAAGAACCAACAATCATAAAAATAAAAACTAGATGGGGAGAATCTAAAATGGCATTATGTTTGAGTCACTCAGATGGCATAAGAACACCGCATAAGCCCGGGCAAGATGTGTAGAATTGTAGGAAATAAGCTTCAAAAAAGCAAAATTATATCTGGCCAAGGAGGGCTTTTAAAAATGTTGGCTGGAGGATGCTGTGGCAAAAAATATAGGGGAAACACTGATTGTAGCTAACCACACTTTCTCCCTTTCAGGAGGTTCATGAGCTGTTGCGCAACTATGACTTGAAGTACTGCTTTGTGGACAAATACAAGGGAACAGGTAGGTAAAACAAAGACTAAAATGTAAATCCCAGTAAGACTAATTGGATGCAGCAGGCTCTCTGACTGAGCTAGACAGATTCCTCAACTCTCTTCCTATTTTGAGCAATGTAACTTTCCGCATAGTTCTTCACAAGGTCTTGGCTCATGTTCTCTTCCCTCAGCCTTCGTCACACTGCTCCATGGGGAGCAGGCACAATGTGCCATCAAAGAGTTCCACCAGCACATGATGCGGGAGCGGGAGATCTCTGTGCAGCTGCAGCCCACCGACGCGCTGCTGTGCATCGCCAACCTGCCCCACGCTTTCTCCCAGCAGCAGTTTGAGGAGCTGGTGAGACCCTTCGGCAACCTAGAGCGCTGCTTCCTGGTCCACAGCGCCTCCACTGGCCACTCCAAGGGCTACGGTTTCGTGGAGTACATGAAGAAGGACTCTGCGGCTAGGGCTAAGTCTGAGCTGCTGGGGAAGCAGCTGGGCTCAAGGATGCTGTATGTCCACTGGACTGAGGTGGGCTCCCTCACCTACCCCCTGCTGCACTCCAGGTGTCTCTGTGTGGACCGTCTGCCCCCCAGCCTGCTGACTGCCCAGGACCTCCGCAATGCCCTGGCCGACACGCACGCACCCATCTTCTGCCAGGTCAGTCACATGCCAACACGCACACAGGAACTCCAACGCCCTCTCACATAAACTTACACTGATATTTTCAGAGGATTTAACATGTGTATCTGGCTCTCATGAATAGTATATATCTATTAGCTTTTCTCAGTTCAATTTGTGTCTCAGTGGCTCCAGTATACTCTAGTAGCAAGCAGAACATACCTGCTTGTACTTTTGACACTACTTTTTACTTTAGTCATGAAAGCTGTTCCAACTGTTTCCCTCTAGGTTTTTTTTAAGCCGTGGTGTCAGAGTTAGCGTGGGTATGGCTAATGGCACGGTATTAGAGGCCCTCTTGGCCTCAAACACCATTTTGTTTTAAAGCTAATTTCCTGCACTAATACAAATTTTGCCATTGGGCAGAGAAAATTAGAAGTTTTAGAGCTATTAAACACTTTGCCATTACTTATACCCGTTTCTTATGCTATCTGGGTGACTCAAACGTATAACAAAATCAATGGGTGGCCAACGCTATGACATTTTTGGGAATTTTAGATTGTCCTGGACTGTTTTTACTTTGCTTGTTAGTGCTTAAAGATCTTGGTTTTATATCAAAAAACATTTTGCTCCATTGTCTTGTCTACATACTTTATATCTGGTTTAAGTTTACACTGAATATTTTACCGTCCTGAATAATTTTTATTATTTTTTATTGTACACTGCTCAAAAAAATAAAGGGAACACTTAAACAACACAATGTAACTCCAAGTCAATCACACTTCTGTGAAATCAAACTGTCTGATTTCAATAAATTTTACAATAAATTTCACATGCTGTTGTGCAAATGGAATAGACAAAAGGTGGAAATTATAGGCAATTAGCAAGACACCCCCAATAAAGGAGTGGTTCTGCAGGTGGTGACCACAGACCACTTCTCAGTTCCTATGCTTCCTGGCTGATGTTTTGGTCACTTGAATGCTGGCGGTGCTTTCACTCTAGTGGTAGCATGAGACGGAGTCTACAACCCACACAAGTGGCTCAGGTAGTGCAGCTCATCCAGGATGGCACATCGATGCGAGCTGTGGCAAGAAGGTTTGCTGTGTCTGTCAGCGTAGTGTCCAGAGCATGGAGGCGCTACCAGGAGACAGGCCAGTACATCAGGAGACGTGGAGGAGGCCGTAGGAGGGCAACAACCCAGCAGCAGGACCGCTACCTCCGCCTTTGTGCAAGGAGGAGCACTGCCAGAGCCCTGCAAAATGACCTCCAGCAGGCCACAAATGTGCATGTGTCTGCTCAAACGGTCAGAAACAGACTCTATGAGGGCCCGACGTCCACAGGTGGGGGTTGTGCTTACAGCCCAACACCGTGCAGGACGTTTGGCATTTGCCAGAGAACACCAAGATTGGCAAATTCGCCACTGGCGCCCTGTGCTCTTCACAGATGAAAGCAGTTTCACACTGAGCCCATGTGACAGACGTGACAAGAGTCTGGAGACGCCGTGGAGAACGTTCTGCTGCCTGCAACATCCTCCAGCATGACCGGTTTGGCGGTGGGTCAGTCATGGTGTGGGGTGGCATTTCTTTGGGGGGCCGCACAGCCCTCCATGTGCTCGCCAGAGGTAGCCTGACTGCCATTAGGTACCGAGATGAGATCCTCAGACCCAATGTGAGACCATATGCTGGTGCGGTTGGCCCTGGGTTCTTCCTAATGCAAGACAATGCTAGACCTCATGTGGCTGGAGTGTGTCAGCAGTTCCTGCAAGAGGAAGGCATTGATGCTATGGACTGGCCCGCCCGTTCCCCAGACCTGAATCCAATTGAGCACATCTGGGACATCATGTCTCGCTCCATCCACCAATGCCACGTTGCACCACAGACTGTCCAGGAGTTGGCGGATGCTTTAGTCCAGGTCTGGAAGGAGATCCCTCAGGAGACCATCCGCCACCTCATCAGGAACATGCCCAGGCGTTGTAGGGAGGTCATACAGGCACGTGGAGGCCACACACACTACTGAGCCTCATTTTGACTTGTTTTAAGGACATTACATCAAAGTTGGATCAGCCTGTAGTGTGGTTTTCCACTTTAATTTTGAGTGCGACTCCAAATCCAGACCTCCATGGGTTGATAAATTTGATTTCCATTGATAATTTTTGTGTGATTTTGTTGTCAGCACATTCAACTATTGTAAAGAAAAAAGTATTTAATAAGAATATTTCATTCATTCAGATCTAGGATGTATTATTTTAGTGTTCCCTTAATTTTTTTGAGCAGTGTATATAATAAAAAAAATTCAGTGGTGGCCACAATTTAAAAACGGCGGTGGACTGCTGCTAAGTGCATGTAGGGGAAACACGGCAACTGCTTTTGTTTACACTGAGCAAGTGTGTTTGACACATCTGTTTGAGGTAGCTCTGCTCCAAGGTTCAGGTGGTTGTGTTATCATGTAACATGGGGCATCTGTAGTGATGAAAGGGTCTTGGGCAGTTCACATAAAGGAGGTGGATATGGATTGAGTATTTTTGTATGAATCTGGCTTTCGAGCACTCACCTTTTGACCTGCTTTTCCTGTGGCCACTCTGTTTCTTTAGCAATGAGCATTGCTGGTTTCTATGGTGATGTCAGCAGGCCTCTGGTCAGTCAGCAGGCCTCTGGCCCTACAGGCCTTTCTGGAATGAGACAGCAGTGTCCTTTTGGCACCACATACACACAGTCATTCATATACCTATAGGGCACAGTAGTTTGAGGTCTGGCAGAACACTGTTGCGTAATAGTGTGAGTGAGGCAATTTAACTATTGGACAGGTTAACTCAGCAATATGAAGCAATTTTTTTCCACAGCTCACTTGGTCTTGATACATTGTTTATGACCTTTTTGTAGATCATTGATTGGTAATTGCTTTTAAACGTTGAGACTCCAGTAGTAGCTGTGGCCAACTAGAGAGAAAAGATTTGGGAACATGAAGTCTGAAGTATTTTGTCTACTTTATATTACAGAATGCCACTGGGCCTGATTCAGTTTAATCCCATCTACTGTCTACCATCGTATCAAATACTCCTTTTTACTAATTGCTGTAAGATAAGTTATCTATCATAGTGTGGATGGTGTTTTCAACAATGTCACGATGTTTAATATTACTGAATTCTTCTGTGTAAACCTATTTCAATGGCAAACATAGAATTAAGTGAATTTGGCAGAACCAAGGCTTGGTCATTAGTTTTGGACTGATGGCATAAGGAATGCATATTTAACTTAATTTTCCTTCAGTTGGCTCAGGGCCAGGATGACAGTTTCCGGCGGTTTGCCATGTTGGAGTTCTCCTCAGCAGAGATGGCTGAGCAGGTGCAGCGAGAGGCTGACGGCAGGGCGCTGGGTGGGACCCACATCCGGGTCTCCTTCTGTGCCCCTGGACCCCCGGGAAGGAGCATGCTGGCTGCCCTCATCGCTGCCCAGACCATGGTAAAGACTTCTTGGTTGCCACACCAGACCATATGTTTGAACTAGTACTCCCTTGTGTTACTGTGGTAAAACAACTGTTCTGAATGGCTGTCCTCCCCTTCTCCACAGGCCCTGAACCGAGGGAAAGGTCTCCTCCCTGAGCCCACAGCCATGCAGATCCTCACAGGCCTCAGTAACCCTGCCACCCTCAAGATGCTGCTCAACCCCCTAAACCAGGGCAGGAAACAAGGTGAGTAAGATCATGCCATTTCCTAAAGGAAGACAATGTATGGTATGAGTCTCTTACCCCGGTGTTAATGCTTTAAAGCAGGGGTGTCAAACTCATTTCATGGTGGGTGTAGTGTCTTCTGTTTTTCCTTTCAATTATGACCTAGACAACCAGGTGAGTGGAGTTCCTTACTAATTAGTGACCTTAATTCATCAATCAAGTACAAAGGAGGAGCCAAACCCCGTAGAAATTCAGTGGAATGAGTTTGACACGTGCTTTTAAGCTACAATGGTTAACTTTTTCGGCGACCCAACCAAATTCACATAGAATGTGAGTTATAGATCTGTCATTCTCATTGTAAGCAAGTCTGAGAAGTGGTAGATATTTCCTATGTGTGCAATTTCTATGCTTCTCAATACGTTTTTTTGTCTCTTACTTACGGTTTTATACACCAGCTGAAAATATATTTCACAGTGGTTTAGGTCACATAATGACCTTGTTTTGTTATGAAATTAGGCAAATGATTCGAATTTTAGCAACAAGGATGCATATTGCACCTTTAATGCATGGTGAAATAATAGGTTGTCAGGTTCTAAGGTCAAATGGTCTCTCTGCAGGTCTCCTTGGTGCTGCTCCCACCATGCCGCTGCTGGCTAACCCTGCCCTTTCTGCTGCTCTGCTCCAGCTCCTCCTCCAGAACCAGGCCCAAGTTCAACAGGTACCCTGCATACCATGCCCTGCATACTCACCACCTCCCTCTCCTCCAGCTCCTCTCCCCTCTTTTGTTGGTTCATTAGTCTCTCTCATCCACACTTCTCCTACTTTATTTTCTCCTCTACTATCAGCAAGCCTTTTTGGGGAATCATCTTCTCTGGGCTCAGGTGCTGCACAATAAAGAGAATCGACTACTTCCCTGTGTGAGTGATCACTAAGCGCGTGTGTTGATGTGCGTGTGGTAGATATAGGTTTGTCGTGAAGGGACTGCTCCCTAAACCAAAGCCGGTAAATGCTCTCCCTCAGGTGTTTCTTTCTGCTGCTTTCTTTTTGAGGTGCTTTTCTAGTCATATTAATGTGCAACTGGTTTGGTTTTGGAATGTCTTGGTGTGAATTTTGTTGACTGACAATTCTGAAATGTGATGACATTTTTGGTTCAGTAACTATCTGGTATGTAGACAGTTTTTATCATCTTGTGGGTCACTGAGGCGTGTGTCTAACTCGTGTCTCCTACAGGCAGGGCTGATGGGGGACAACCTTCTGGCTGCTATGCCTCTCCATCAGGGAGTCCATCTGCTGGGAGACCTGCCTCAAGGTTTGGCTTCCATTCATCTCATTTAAAAATTCTTTATTGGCATGACTAATGTCTATTTTGTATTGCCAATACAACTCACTAGTAGCCGTTTCTCTAGTTTGGTTTATTTATCACATAGAGCAATGCTCTACATTGATGCTCAGCATATGCATGCTATGCTAGCCCTGCTGGTCTGTTAGTGATTTACATTACAGCTTCTTTACACATGTAGTGGATTTGGGCAGTACTTATTACATCTAGGTTATTTACTGTGTCAGTGTTGTATTGATTTTCAGTGTGATCTCAGGGCTCTCTACAGTGTAGTGATGGGGTGTTATATTAATAAGGTGTTTGTCTCGTGTCCTCAGGCGGTGTGGTTCAATCCCTGGGCCTCCAGTCAGACCCTATGGGCCACAGAAACCCCCACTCTATGGGTCGCCCCCTGGGCAGAGAGTCTCCCACCAGCTTCTCCCAGAACCCCTCCCCCACTCTCCACCCCCACCTTGGTGGAGTGATGGGGGCAGAGGGGCCTACAGCACCTGGGGTATGATTAAAATACTCTATACTTTTCTAATATTGTCCCTACTAGCAGGGATGCTCAAGTCATTGTGCCTCATTACATAACATCAAGTCCCCTGATTTATAAAAAAAAAAAAATAATGTTTAAATGTCTTCTCCAATAGGTGTCCATACTAGGATACCCTCCCAACGATGTGAATCTTCCCCAGAACCCCTTCAATGTCCACAGCCTGTTCCCATCCTCAGGTGAGCTTCCCCTCCTACTGTCTGCAGCCTGTGAAGTTTGACTGATTCTTTCCCAGTACTGACCCATAGGGGTTTTTGACATTTTCCATTCCTGCCGTCCTTCACTCAGGCGCCAACTGCAGGCCCCACCCTTACAGGAAGAGACCAGCGCTAGGCAACTCATCCAACCAGCGCACACAGAACATCCACTGTAACTACAGGCTGCGTTACCAGGAGTCCTACACCCCAGACTACCCCCCAATACACCAGGTAGGTCCCCCTTATCCTCTAACCTTTACTGTCCAGCCCTAGTGCCTGGCATGGCTGATCTGATGTGATAGAATGCCTGGTCATTGATGTTTATTTGATATCTGAGGACACTGCTGTCTTGGTTAAGGTCATTGTGGCCACAGGTGGGTTTTCTAACTCTCTGGCTGCCCAGTGGTCAGTGCGTGGGCTTTTCTAGTGTGATGGAACACAGTGGGCCTGCTTATCAGCACCACTTCCTGCCTGTCTGGTAACCCTGTCCTCACAATGGTTTGATCCTAGGGTCTTCTGCCTCACAAACACAGGACTGCCCGCTTGACAACATAGTAGCCAGATGCCCCACCAAAAAGTTTGAAGCTGTGATTTAAGCGTACGGTACAATCTTAACTTGGTTACATGAGCAGCAGGTTTAATGGCGTCTGGCTCCTCTCTCCCCAGGACCCTCTGGCCCATCTGTATGAACAGCAGGAGGCTCTGGACACTGGAGCTCTGGCAGGGTTCGGACAGCAGGTAAGAGACACTATACCATCTCCACTATTCCCATCCAGCCTTCAAACTGTGGCATCTCTTGCCTTTTCAATCTTTACTCCCCTTTGTAGTCTATTTTTTATATATGCATGTAGAACTGTACATGCAGATTAGGATAACATGATGAATGTCTCTGTAGCGGTTTGGCCACCCTGGCTACAGTGAGCAGGCCTCCTCCCACTATAGTTACCCCCCCAGCCCGCCCTCGTCTTCGTACTACAGCTCAGTGGCACCGGGCCCCGGCAGCCTCCCCTCCAGCCATCTCAACAAGGTAGGCCCACACTGATACACACCCCCACTGCGGCTTAGACTTTCTCTGCCTCTTCCCAATGTAATCAACCGATCTAATGAGGGTTGAGTGTCTGATCAAAATATAAAGGTTGACCTCTGTTATTTAGACTTAGCGGAGATGTCTTGATGTCTGTTGGCTAGCCTTGTCCCCAACATGATGGGGACAATCTAAGTTCTAAACGTTATGAAAGTTGGGCTGCAAATGTTAATTGAAATTATTGGCTCAGTCTGCATGTCCTTGGTCCACTCAGACGAATGCGGACAACACATTATCCGATATGCTTGAAGCCGCGCATTGTTGTATAACCACAGTAGCCATGCTGGCAGAACAATGACAAACAAAATGGTGGAGAATTGTCCTGCAGAGATTTTGTAGCGAAATCCTGTGAAGTCAGATGCGGATGTTCGATATTGCATATTTTTGTTTGAGTGGACTGTGTCAAAGTTGAAGGGATAGATCAGGCTTTACTGTGCCTGTTTGTAAGTGTAAAAATAAAGGGGAACAAAGACCCAAGCTGGCCGTCTTCAATGGAAATCAAATGTACATATTGTGCCTTTTAGATGAGACCAATGCTTTGTGGTTCTGTTTTGATCACTGAACACTGTTTGTCTGTTCAGGCTGTGGGCATGCCTCCTGTGAGCCACTCTAACCTGTACCCATCTGGTCTGGGGATGAAGGTCAGTGTGCCTCTTTGTCATTGTCATTTTGTCTGCCATTTCCTGTTCTGTCCCCATTTCTCACCATGGCATTGACAGTGGTTATGTCTCTGCCCCCTGTAGACTCCCGTTGGTGGTCACAAGCGTCTGATCCCATCTCCAGAGCCCAGCCCAGAAGGGGGCTACGTGGGACAACACTCTCAGGGCCTGGGGGGCCACTATGCTGACTCCTACCTGAAACGCAAGCGTATCTTCTAATGTAAACCAATCAAAGCTTCTTGTACGAGTTGCCAATTAACAGCCAGGATGTGGCTCATGGCTCCATTTCCCCCCGGAGCTCCTCCAATCAGCTTTTACGTTTGGGCTTGGTGGTCCAGTGGTCTCTCACTTGTGTTCCTGCCAGCGACCCCTGGAGGGCGCTGGGGGTCAGCCTGTCGCTAATCAGGACATAACAATGCTTGCCAGTGTATGGGAGTTTTGAGTTTGTTTTTTTTGTAAATATGATTTCAGTGTGCTTGTAAATTAAGTTTTTTTTATCTTTTTTTAATGTCATTTTTTTCTATCAGGAAATCCTTTTGTTTAAAAAACGGGGAGTTACCTTGTACTATAAGAAAATAATTGTAAAATCTGATTTCAGGTCTTTTTTTTCCCTCTGTGTATTCTCTTCATTGGTTGGCTGAACACAATTTTTTGATTTTATTTAAAAAAAATCTTTTTGCATTAGTTTTTTCTTCCTGTTGTGATCTGTCAACGGGTTTCTATTTTAAAATGTTTTGCCTCCCAATATTTTTGTATATAGTTTGTTTGATTGGATGGTGTTTTTCCCGCTCCTTCCTCCTACAGGGGTTATGTACTGACTGTCTGGACAAGATTCAGGCCTTTACTTGGATTCACGTAGATCTGTGTAGCAGTACTGCCTTTGTCTTTCGTCCTTTGGAAAAACTCACCTTATCAAAAACTAGTCTGGAATATGCTGTTTTCAACCCTTCACTCTTCCACCCCTCCATCTCATTTGGGAGCACGTTCTCTGCACTGAGTGTTTTAGTGTTGCACTTGGAGGACACAGCTGGGTCACAATTTTCCAGGGTTGTTGAAATTCTGTAATCACTTTATTTTTTTCTCTGTGCTCTGCAGAATCGGTGTATTCTGTGTTGACGTGAGCTCTTTGTCTCAGTTATTATTTGCATCTCAACCACCATGGCACCTGACTTGCTCTCGTTTGTTCGGAGGGGATGGTTGCTGTGCCTTATCCAGACTTTAATATCTACAGATTATAACAGTAAGCAGGGACACCTGTGGCCTCTGTCCTCTCAGTAGTTAATTCATGTTTAGCCCCTGAGGACAAGCAGCCCCCCCTGCTGGTCTACAGGGGAGGGACAGCCACATGGGAGCCAACCTAGCCATGGCTCATTAATAAATGATAGTAGTTAATTCATGGTTAGGCTCTATCATTTATTAATGAGCCATGGCTAGGTTGGCTCCCATGTGGCTGTCCCTCCCCTGTAGACCAGCAGGGGGGGCTGTTTATCCTCAGGGGCTAAACTGACATTTAATCTAGCTTGACAGTTGTAGAATTTTCATCCAGTTTACCAGTCCAGGAGAAGTTGACTTCCTATCTGAAGTGTTACTGTGATGGGAGTGTCCAGTGACTCTTAACAGGTGTTTACTCTGCCTCGGGAGGTTTGCATGGATATTAAGCTTATGATTGGTCAGTGATTGAGTTCTTAGTCTGTGACGAATAATCTGACATTTTGATTGTGATCACCATTACCTCTTGACTTCTGATGGGAACTGCAATTACACTTGAGCCTTAACAGTTTTTCCCTCATCTCATCTTCCCCCTCTGGGCTTTTTGACTACATTGACCCCCCCTTTTTGTTTTTGCCGTGTACATACTTTAAAGCTTGAACATTTCCTCGGAGTCCTAAACTCTTTTCTCAATCATATCTTTGGCCTCTGGTCTGTTTTACGATTGAAACTGCTGCTCAATATTTTGTGTATATTTTAGTGACCATTACTGAGTGCAGCTGCCTGTCTGATGGTAGATTTCCCCATGTTCTGTATAGACCAATAGGTGCTGCTGTATGATATGAATGAAGATTGCTTTTGTTTTTCCTCATACAAGAAGCTCATCTGTCATCTGTACTGCCATATGTCTGTTTTGGAGCAAGTAAATGTTATTTAATTCATCTTTTTGTGGTCAATTCATTTCCATGGTCAATACGCTGGCTGTGTTAGACAGCACTTCTGTTACATTTTGATGCTGTTAACTCAGGAAAACACTGACTTGCACAGTTTGGTTGACAACGTTGCCATGGATGCAGCCACCACACCTGAGCCCCCCTGCCTCCTCTCATAAGTGAGGAACACAGATCAAACTTGTAAGTAAATGATTTACTCTTATGGCTCTCTACAGTCCCCCTTTGGGTTGTTCATGTTATTTATAACAATACCTCCATAAACCTTAACCGTCAAATGAATACATTTGGAGTCCTGTACTCAGGGAAATGGGTTATAATAACTGGCCAAAAGCAACCCCATAATACCAATTAGTTGGCATGCAAACTAGCACTCAATTTTGGTTGAAGGTCTACCCTATGCACAAGGACTGCTTTTCAATAGTCTTTTGTAAACCACAAATTCTGCTATTCATCAACTGAAATTTTCTTTGGCTGCCTTGAAACCATTGTCGAGGTAAATCAATGATACAAAAGATGGCTTCAGAATACAGATTCAAACTGACAAAGTATGGCTTCTGTCATGACTGCTGTTAGGGGAGAGGATAGTTGTTTTTCTTGTTTCTGGGTCTGTTGTGCCTTGGGCCACAAAGCATCTCTCTCACATGCACAATAGTCCCAGAGTTAGACATGGAGAAAGATGTTAGAGCCACGTTCACCGAGTCTAAAGTAGACTATCAATTGATACTGGCTGACACAGCCTGACTCCAAAGCCGTGTTTGTGTCAACTCCAAAGGTTAAGATTTAAATATTACTCTTGTCAAAAAACACAAACCCAGTGTGATTTGTGGCGAGGAGGATAAATGTCAATACAATGAAATGGAGAGACTGACATCAGTATGAAAAATTGATAATGTTAACTCTTAGTTTTGTCCAGTTCTCCCTCTGAATAGTCAATGGGTAATAGGAGGGGAAGTTATGACTGGTGTTTAGGGTACATTGTCTTGTGGACATGGTTGTGTCCAGTAGGGTGAAAATATTTTGAAACGGAAGTACTACTACCTGAACTTGGACAATTTTAAATAAAAAAAATTAAGATTTCTGTTTCCTTGCATCTTACAGCAGAAAAAGAGCTGATGAGGTTAAGGGCACCAGCACTGGGATATTTGTGGAAACCGTTGGGTTCGGGCTAGAGGTCGACCGATTTATGATTTTTCAACGACGATAACGATTATTGGAGGACCAAAAAAAGCCGATGCCGATTTAAAAGATATATATATATATTTGTAATAATGACAATTACAACAATACTGAATGAACACTTACTTTAACTTAATATAATACATAAATAACATCTATTTAGCCTCAAATAAATAATGAAACATGTTCAATTTGGTTTAAATAATGCAAAAACAAAGTGTTGGAGAAGAAAGTAAAAGTGCAATATGTGCTATGTAAGAAAGCTAACGTTTCAGTTCCTTGCTCAGAACATGAGAACATATGAAAGCTGGTGCTTCCTTTTAACATGAGTCTTCAATATTCCCAGGTAAGAAATTGTAGGAATTATAGGACTATTTCTCTCTATACCATTTATATTTCATATACCTTTGACTATTGAATGTTCTTAAAGCACTTTATTGCCAGTGTAACAGTATAGCTTCCGTCCCTCTCCTCGCCCCTACCTGGGCTCGAACCAGTAACACATCGACAACAGCCACCCTCGAAGCAGCGTTACCCATGCAGAGCAAGGGTACAACCACTCCAAGTCTCAGAGCGAGTGACGTTTGAAACATTATTAGCGTGCACCCCGCTAACTAGCTAGCCATTTCACATTGGTTACACCAGCCTAATCTCGGGAGTTGATAGGCTTGAAGTCATAAAAAGCTCCATGCTTGAAGCACAGCGAAGAGCTGCTGGCAAAACACACGAAAGTGCTGTTTGAATTAATGCTTATGAGCCTGCTGGTGCCTACCACTGCTCAGTCAGACTGCTCTATCATAAACATAATTATAACATAACACACAAACGAGCCTTAGGTCATTAATATGGTCAAATCCGGAAACTATCATCTCAAAAATAAGACGTTTATTCTTTAAGTGAAATACAGAACCGTTCTGTATTCTATCTATCCCTAAATCTAAATATTCCTGTTACATTGCACAACCTTCAATGTTATGTCATAATTATGTAATATTCTGGCAAATTACGCGGCCCAAACTGTTGCATATACACTGACTCTGCGTGCAATGAACGCAAGAGAAGTGACACAATTTCACCTGGTTAATATTGCCTGCTAACCTGGATTTCTTTGAGCTAAATATGCAGGTTTAAAAATATACTTCCGTGTATTGATTTTAAGAAATGCATTGATGTTTATGGTTAGGTACAGTTGTGCAACGATTGTGCTTTTTTCACAAATGCGCTTTTGTTAAATCATCCCCCGTTTGGCGAAGTTGGCTGTCTTTGTTAGGAAGAAATAGTCTTCATAGTTCGCAACGAGTCATGTTAGCAGGCAATATGAACTAAATATGCAGGTTTAAAAATATATACTTGTGTATTGATTTTAAGAAAGGCATTGATGTTTATGGTTAGGTACACATTGGATCAACGACAGTCCTTTTTCGCGAATACGCACCGCATCGATTATATGCAACGCAGGACACGCTAGATAAACTAGTAATATCATCAACCATGTGTAGTTAACTAGTGATTATGATTGATTGTTTTTTTATATGAAGTTTAATGCTAGCTTACAACTTACCTTGGCTTCTTACTGCAATCGCGTAACAGGCAGTCTCCTCGTGGAGTGCAATGTAATCAGGTGGTTAGAGCGTTGGACTAGTTAACTGTAAGGTCAGCTCGGGGATTCAATCTTGCAACAAGGTAAAAATCTGTCATTCTGCCCCTGAACAATGCAGTTAACCCACTGTTCCTAGGCCGTCATTGAAAATAAGAATGTGTTCTTAACTGACTTGCCTAGTTAAATAAAGATTAAATAAAGGTATAAAAAAAAATCGGCCAAATCGGTGTCCAAAAATACCGATTTCCGATTGTTATGAAAACTTGAAATTGGCCCTAATTAATAGGCCATTCCGATTAATCGGTCGACCTCTAGTTCGGGCACACCGTGGTCAAATGTTTTACTGTTGCTGCCCTTCACCCCCTCAGCTCCTCTACTGTAAGAAACAAGGGGGACTGGAGAGGCCAGTCTTCCTCCATCCTTAATCAGGCTACAAGGTGACTTTGGTTGGCTGTTACTGTCTCCTGGTCACAACTGCTAGAAGCAGCAGTGTTATTGACTGGGGCACTGAGATGAAACAAATTAGATGCCATGTAGAGGAAATGTGTGCTTTACATTTAGGCAGCGAACGTTGGTTGAACACCATTCTCATATGGTTTAAATGGAACGTTCATATCAATTTTATGGCAAAGGAAACAAATGTTACCATAGAAATGAAACGTTGCTCGGATGGTTGCATCATTTTAGCATATTGGAAACAAATCTGCACAACCTCCATTTTGTATATTTGATACTTTTAGTGCCCCTAATCTCTCTTGTGGTGCCTGCTGTCTGTAACCAGAGCGCTCTGGGGGAACCACCAAACGTGGCTCAGTGGACGGTGTGTCAGACACATTTAGATTTCTGCCTTTCATATTTCCACCCACGCAGTCACCCTGCACACAGTTGCTGTTGAATGCTGCAGAAACCTGTGATTTTCCAAAATACAGGAGGGAGAAGCGCTACGAGGACTGCACTGTAAATATCAGCAGCAGAGAGACTGTTTTCCCTGTGCTACACTTACAGACATGGAGTGTGCCTATTCTGCAGGATCAATTCTGTTTATAATCAGTATAGTGAAATGACAATTGAACACTCAATCAACCAGAGAATTTTGGGGGGTTTACAAATCATACTCTTAAGCATTTTCAAATAATGGAGCTGTTTTTAGCATGAATACCTCTTAAACCACCCTTTCCACTACATGGCTATCATTGCTGACTGTATAAAAGCTTTGGTAGGTGATGTGAAACATGTAAGGCTGCCTGCTATGTTTTATTAATCAGGAATCTGTGTGGTGGCCAATGGGTCCAGCTCCACTGGTTCCAAAGTTAAAATAAAAAAGCAATTGCTTTGCCATGTACTCTCCATTTCAGTGGTGCCACATCCGTGGTGTCCAATGCCCATGTTCCATACAGAAGCAGTATCAGCATCATTGCTAATTGTGTTTGAAACAGAAGCCATGGCAGTGGATGGGGAGATGGGAGAGCGGCAGTGAGGAAATTGGACAGCCTGGTGGATGGGTCAGCTACTGGATCTTGCTCTCAGATATCCTCTCCAGCCCCTCAGCCTCATCAATGTGGTCTTAAGAAGCTCCTAAATCTACTTATCTGGACTTTAAAGTCATAAATATTGCTCAGCTGGTCCCCAAAGTAAACCACAGTCTCCTCAAGGTCTCCCATTCCTAATACATTAGATCACGTCATCTCCCTCTCTTTCCCACCTCGGCCCTGGAACACAAACACACACAAAGAGACACCAGTGCAGGTTCAAATGGAGTTTAAAGGAGGATGCAGGTCGTTAACGGGCTCATAGCCTATATGAACACGCTGCTTCATCATCGCTGCAGAGAAAGAGAATGTAGACAGGTTATTTCTAGGTTTATACAAATGACAGATACCCTGCTGGAAGAAAATACATCTATTACATTCTTATGCATGGCTGCATTCACATGGTGGCCATTCTCTGACACCATCGGCATATGAGCATGTATGGACTACCTTCCACCATCCATTGTCCTACAGTACAAACGAACAACCACATATTTACTGATACACACACACACAAAGTTAGTGGCCAGGCCAGATTATTCTTCACTGTCAGAAAATTGGTGTGGCTTAATGTTTCATTGTCCTCCCTAAGAGGAGGTCCAATTCCCAGAATTCCCTGGTGCTCACACTACACTACACTACACACAGCTTGGGACAGAGGCCAGACAGACACAGGGCTTTTCTTGGCATGATATAAATAGAGGAGTCTTTCATGTGTTGGTGATGCATCAAAGAGCGAGAGAGAGAGCGAGCGCTCCTTTACCGGAATCATCTTAATATCAATATTCCAAAACATAAAATACCCAGCAGGCACAGGTTTATGTTGAGCTCTCTCACACTCTCACAGAGAGAGAGACAGACAGACATGCATACACTATATTCAGAGGACTAATGTAAGATTTCTACAGGGGGCTAAATGTGAATAACCTTCATGGTATTTCGCCAGCAGCAGGTAATATAGTTTACGAAAGTTCAGTCAGTAAGGCTGGTCTGAATGGATCGTCACTTTTCATTAATCTAGTTAACTCATATAATGCACATTGCTTACTATCTCACTTACCAGCAGGTATTTATTGATAAGGTAGTGTCCTCATATAACGTTACCTCATCAGTATAGCCGGTATTCATAGGGTAGTGTTTATAATGGTACCTCATTAGCACATCCGGCATTTATATGGTAGCTTTTATAAGGACACGTCATCAGCATAACATGTATCTATGGTAGTGTTCATGATGTTACCTCATCAGCATAACATGTATCTATGGTAGTGTTCATGATGTTACCTCATCAGCATAACATGTATCTATGGTAGTGTTCATGATGTTACCTCATCAGCATAACATGTATCTATGGTAGTGTTCATGATGTTACCTCATCAGCATAACATGTATCTATGGTAGTGTTCATGATGTTACCTCATCAGCATAACATGTATCTATGGTAGTGTTCATGATGTTACCTCATCAGCATAACATGTATCTATGGTAGTGTTCATGATGTTACCTCATCAGCATAACATGTATCTATGGTAGTGTTCATGATGTTACCTCATCAGCATAGCATGTATCTATGGTAGTGTTCATGATGTTACCTCATCAGCATAGCATGTATCTATGGTAGTGTTCATGATGTTACCTCATCAGCATAACATGTATCTATGGTAGTGTTCATGATGTTACCTCATCAGCATAACATGTATCTATGGTAGTGTTCATGATGTTACCTCATCAGCATAGCATGTATCTATGGTAGTGTTCATGATGTTACCTCATCAGCATAGCATGTATCTATGGTAGTGTTCATGATGTTACCTCATCAGCATAGCATGTATCTATGGTAGTGTTCATGATGTTACCTCATCAGCATAGCATGTACAGTATTTAAACTGAGTACACAAAACATTAAGAACACCTGCTCTTTCCTGGTGAATCCAGGTGAAAGCTATGATCCCTTATTAATGTCCCTTATTGAATCCACTTAAATCAGTGTAGATGAAGGGGAGGAGTGGCGATTTTAGCATGTACATCTTGGTGGGGCAAACTCCTCCCAAATTGTTTAGATGCATGCCAGCAAAGCCACTACACAACACCCCTAAACCCCCTAAACAATACATTACTTGCACTAACGGCAACAAGCGGTGCCCACAAACTGTTAAGGCCTACATAAATCTGTCCCAACAGCAGAGCTTTCCTTTCAGCACCATGGAGTGAATCCTTACCACCGCTACACCTGGCTGTCAGCGGAGCCTTGTCTGGCAGCGAAACAGTTCATTCAGCCTCATTTACTGCCTTTTTAAAAACATGGCTGACTTGCTTAAACAAATGTGGTTTCTACTGACAATTGAAGGAACGATGAGCGGATAAGAGGCATCCCGTATTTTCAATTAAGACATTAACAAGCGAGCTAAAACGGACATGGCGCATCGGTCTAAGGCATCTCTGTGCTAGAGGTGTCACTACAGACATCCTGGTACGAATCCAGGCTATATCACAACCGGCCGTGATTGGGAGTCCCATAAGGCGGCACACAATTGGCCCAGCTTCGTCTGGGTTTGGCCGGTGTAGGCCGTCATTGTAAATAAGAATTTGTTCTTAACTGACTTGCCTAGTTAAATAAAAAATATAACTATGTGTTCAGCACTTTTGAAATGTACAGCGACAGAATGCAGAACATGGGCTGCTCGTAAAGTATTTTCCCTGTACACCAAGTCAGAACCATAGGATAAATAAAGGGGGCAAATAAGAAGACAATGAAAGCTCTTACAATATTAGATGATGACATTTCTCAAAAACAGATTTTAGGCTATATGTGCACCACTGAGTCAGAACAGTAATGTTAGGGGAAATTAAGAGGTGAAATTAGACAAAATTATTAGGGTGAGGCACATGGGCAACTAACAGCTTACTACACAACAAACACTTTCTATTACTTTCTTAGTTACAGTATACATATCTCCCTGGCATATTACATCATTTATGCAGCAGCATATAAGACATTTTTGGACTCACGTTGTGGTGATGTGCTCACTTAAACAGGAAGGTGGCGCAGTGGTTCTTCTTGGGGAAATTTTGTTATCAAAGAAAGAGAAAGAGAAAGATTGACAATTCCGAGTTGGATGACTGTTCAAAACATATTTTCCCAGTTTGAGCTCATTTATTCCCGACTTCCCAGTTGCAATGCTTGCGGTTAGCCACTGTCACCGGCTCCTTCCAAACCACTTATTGTTGAATTTGCAATTTCCAACTTGTTGTGTAATGTTTATATGCAGTTGCCGATGAGCAGCGATACATTTTATCTATAATTTATCTTCATTATTTCTCTTCATATGACAAAGATTAAAAAGGATTTGCCAGTAGATTGTCGACTTGATTCGTGATGATGACTGCTAGATAAGATTTTGAAAGTAAGATGTTGACATGATCAGTCCAATCAAAGCTGCTGTACATATAATGTAATTTGATGTCATTTTATCTATGGCCAATGACCTTGAGCTTTCTTGGAAGGGCACTACTAATGTAACTATATGGCAGGATGCATAGGGCTAGAATTTTCGATGTCTAACCTAACTAAGGACTGGTGACTCCTATTTTCTGCTGGCTTGACCCACCACCACAGAAAGCACTGAGCTAGGTTGAAACACCTGCATTTTGGAGCTGCCTTACTCAAGAAATCAAAAAAGAGACCATGTTTGTATGCGGCTTTATTAACTCAATTATATATATATTTTTTTTACATTGTTTGCAAACTGATATGTGACTCGTAATAATGCCAAAATAACATGCAAAACAGTCAAGCCCCCCCCCAAAAAAAATATGTCCCACCTGCCCTGAATGACAGGTCGCCACTGATCTCAATATCAGATAATTTCTGGGTAACAATTAAGTACCTTACTGTTTTTTTATTTTTTTTATGACAAAAATATCTTCTTAGCAAAGAACAATTTCTCAAGCAAGAATTTTGCTAGGACTGTCTGGGAGTGGTTTGAGTGAGGGGCCTAATTGGACATGCCTAATGGGAGGGATATGTAACCTGAAAGGTTTGAAACTCCATTTGTTATTGATCTATTAACTTATACTGCAGGCCAAAACTTCATCTCAACAAAACAGGCAGACATTTCAGGTGTTCTTTTCAAACAGCTCTTACACTAAACTGCATTTTCTTTCATTTTCACAATTTCACAGTACTATTCCATCCTCACAGTGTGGAAATACACTATATATGCAAAAGTATGTGGACACCCCTTCAAATTAGTGGATTTGGCTATTTCAGCCGTTGCCGTTGCTGACAGGTGTATAAATTAGAGCACAGCGCCATGCAATCTCCATAGACAAACACTGTCAGTAGAATGGCCTTACTGAAGAGCTCAGTGACTTTCAACGTGGCAACAAGTCAGTTCGTCAAATTTCGGCCCTGCTAGAGCCAAAATGTTGGACTAATTGCACTTAGCACGTGCACTATGAAACTGCACTTACCCTGCCTATTTGTTTGTAAATATCCTTTGCTAATTATTTTCATTTTTAGATGTGATATGTTTTATGGCTACTGCAAGATGAATTGCCTGTGAGGACATTAAAAGTTATCTGAATCTGTAAATGCTGTTATTGTGTAGTGGAAATGTCTAGGAGCAACAACGGCTCAGCTGCGAAGTGGTAGGCCACAGAAGCTCACAGAATGGGACAGGCGAGTGCTGAAGCTCGTAAAAATCGTCTGTCTTCAGTTGCAACACTCACTATCAAGTTCCAAACTGTCTCTGGAAGCAACGTCAGCACAATAACTGTTCGTCGGGAGCTTCATGAAATGGGTTTCCATGGCCGTGCAGCCGCACACAAGCCTAAGATCGCCATGCGCAATGCCAAGCATTGGCTGGAGTGGTGTAAAGCTCACCGCCATTGGACTATGGAGCAGTGGAAATGTATTCTCTGGAGTGATGAATCACACTTCACAATCTGGCAGTCCGACAGATTAATGTAGGTTTGGCGGATGCCAGGAGAACGCTACCTGCCCCAATGCATAGTGCCAACTGTAAAGTTTGGTGGGAGGAATAATGGTCTGGGGCTGTTTTTCGTGGTTCGGGCTAGGCCCCTTAGTTCCAGTGAAGGGAAATCTTAACACTACAGCATGCAATAGCATTCTAAACAATTCTGTGCTTCCAACTTTGTGGCAACAGTTTGGAGGTGGCCCTTTCCTGTTTCAGCATGACAATGCCCCAGTGGACAAAGTGAGGTCCATCCAGAAATGGTTTGTCAAGATCGGTGTGGAAGAACTTGACTGGCCTGCATAGAGCCTTGACCTCCACCCCGTCAAACACCTTTGGGATGAATTGAAACGCTGACTGCAAGCCAGGCCTATTCGCCCAACAACACCGACCTCGCTATTGCTTTTGTGGCTGAATGGAAGTCCCCGCAGCAATGTTACAATATCTAGTGGAAAGCCTTCCCAGAGGAGTGGCTGTTATAGCAGCAACGGGACCAACTCTATATTAATGCCCATGATTTTGGAATGAGATGTTTGACAAACAGGTGTCCACATACTTTTGGTCATGTTGTGTATATATAAAACACAGAAAATCACGTTTTTGACTGCACTGGAACTTTAAATGATTCCTGTAGCCTATAGCCACCTCTCCACAGCTGTAGAATATCTAACTGATAAACAAAAAAAGATGTTTGACGTGAGAGAATTTCTGCAGATTAAAAAGCAAATTGTTTAAGCAGACGTGCTCATATGTGATATTACAAATACTTAATTCGATGGCGCACGGTGCCATAGCATTGCCCGGAGATTTAATAAAAACTGGAGCTGAGAATCCCTGATCATTATGCAACAGCAGATGAGACGATAATATGATTAATGTTATGATTAACGGAAGGTTGTAGAAATGCAGTTGTGAATGCGCTCTACAAACGCATCTTGCATTGAGAATGCTCTTGGTTTCAACCCTGCGTGTCCAGATATGATCCAATTATGCTGAAAACGGTCAGAGAAATCTAAGTGACAGCTCGCATCAGTGGAACGACTGCGACAAATAGCTAAAACGGATACAACAAATAGCGCGTTTTGTGAGAAGTGGTTATCCATTTACTACGGCTTACACTTCTGACCACGTCGGCAGTGCACTGAAAGCAGACAGTGGTGAAAAACGATTTAGTAGACTATTAAAATACATCAGTTCTTTTGATTTTATGTCGAGGGCTTTTCAGGAGAATACCGTCAAAATGCGCTTGCACAAAATTGACTGTCGAGAAAAGAACGCAATATGATGGAAATAATAATA
Organism: Salvelinus alpinus; assembly: GCF_045679555.1. Taxonomy (NCBI): domain Eukaryota; kingdom Metazoa; phylum Chordata; class Actinopteri; order Salmoniformes; family Salmonidae; genus Salvelinus; species Salvelinus alpinus. The sequence goes on from NC_092086.1 coordinate 45,261,782, forward strand.
CATTATTAAATTCCTTTCAGTCCAAAGAGATAAACCAACTGAACCGGGGCCGCGAGTGTGGGCTTGCTGGAGAGAGAAAAAGAGAGCGAGAAAGAAGCAAGAGAGAGAGAGCGAGAGAGAGCGAGAGCGATGGACTGGAGGGGTTGATGATGCGTTATGGTTAATGTAACATTTGTCGTCAATCTGGAGTTCAGACGTGACAATGGACAGATAATGGAAGCAGCGACTACAGGACTTCGACAGTCAATGCTTTTATGGTAGTCTTTTGCTTTTGATAATGCATTGTGCGAAGAAGAGCGGCAAAGAAAATAACATCGCGTGGGTTTTGAATACAGGCACAACCACAACTCCAAAGGCAACCGAAATTATGTAATTAATGGAGATGTTCTAGTGTTCGAAGTCTAATTTAATCTCAAACTGAAATAATTGGATCAAACATTTGAATACAGGGGAAAGTCGAGACAGTGGGCTCCGCGCGTGCGGCTCAGCCTATGTAGTTCCAGATGCACTACAGTATTCTGTTACTTTTTATGGCTACAGCTGGAGACCGAGCGGTTACGAGCGAGATTTGACAGACATGTGCAGTCCGGAGCAGCAATAATACCCCGCATCGCACAGGAGCCAGCGGTCTGTGATTCTGCAATAAGGAGCTGATAAAAGCAATACATTGTTCTGTAACTAAAGTGATCCAGTACGCAATGGGCGACAAGGCGTCAAACTTCAGGGGAAGCACCGGCGAGGGGCTATCGTCACCTACCAGACGGATACTTTAACGATTGGCGAAGCTCTCAGCAAAAAACAAGGGAAGCGTTTTACATTTAGAAGAGAGATTAACTTTTGGTTGGGAATTTAATTGGATAAACGGTAGGAAAAAGAAAGACACTTTCTGGGTGAAATGAGTCACATTCTCTGCCTGACAGTACCACTGTGATAATGGTCGAAAGGTTTAAATGTTATTATTTAGAATATTACATATAACATCGGACTGCACTTGACATGGTCACTTTTGTCTACCCAATTACACAGGGTAGGCTACGATTAAGTGGCAATGATGGACATTAATAGGTTAGTAATTTGAAGTCAAAGAATATATAGCCATATTATTATTTGTGTCAATAAGTTGAGATATAAAAGGGATATTTTAATTTGGACTATGATGGAAGTACCACCACCATGCTCGAAAAAGAGCCTTTCTCTCTCGCTCCCCGTTCCCCGGGAGCAGGCGACCCTAAAGCCTCCGCAACATCTTTGGAGGCAGCCACGGACCCCGATCAAAATCAAACACCGGGGATACTCCGACACCGACCGCCATCACCACCGAGGGATAGAGCGCTCTAATGCCATGGACACGAGCGACAGACCGGGGCTTAGGAAGTGTCGGATGTCCTGGCCATCCTCGTTCCAAGGAACCACAAACCCCTCCATCGGCAATTGTGTTGGAAATAGACGGTATGACGTGCATCCAACAAACATTTCCAAACATTATAATCGAAACACATATGCATAAATAGAGCCGCTAATAATGAGTGGGTGGTGCTCTGTGTTAAAGTATGCCGGAAGGGTTAACTGATATGAGGTGTTTGGTATTGGGAGGCGGGACGCGTGGGTTCTCGGTGATGCTTTATGCGTCTTGGGCATGTCAGAGAACATGAGTTTGAGCACTCGGATTGGCACTGTCTGTAAACCCGCCCGCCCACACAAAAACAGGAATAACAAGGGAAAATATCAATAACGTTTTAAGAGTAGCCTAGGCCTATATGACCATGACAAACATATTATATAGATAACAGAAATACATTTGTTTTGCGCGTTTCTAATGGATTCAAAGGTCTAGTGGGTGCGTTCATGCGTGCATACTTGACTCAGATAATCTTCCACTGAAGCGTTCGGCTATTGGCAATGTTGGCATAGCTGATACGCCATCCATGGGTACAGTTCACATAGAGGTCGGGCATCTCCATGTAACATACCTGGACAGGTCAGGTGCATCACCTACAGGCAGTGGTTCTCATTTCAGGGCTTGAGTGCCTCAGTATGATATCATCTTTCTTATTGAATTGAATCAAATTAAAGGTTAAAATGAGAACCAGCAGATTATGTTGCCCAGAAGGGTGGAACTGTGTTGGGTTGGCTATAGTCTCGGTAGCTTAGCCGTACCTCAAAATCACGCTGTTGTCACGCCTCCTTGGAGGACTGGGGAATTTTGTATTAGACGAAACGGCTAAAATGTTACGCTGGCTTCCAGCTGCTAAATTTTTATTGGATGTTACATTTCAAGAAATCATATAAAAGTGTATTTGTCATGTACTCCTATGCTATTGTAATGGTGAATTTGCTCACTCATCATTATTCACGATTCACTCAGGATGATCCATAATATGTAGGATCCACATGAACGTAGAAATGTTTATAAACATAGTCTATTCTTATTTACAATAAAAGTGACTACAAAATGACACAATACATTATGTATCATTCATTTCAATTTGGCACAAAATAATCTGAAACAAAACCAAAACAAACAGCAAATGCATCCAGAAAATGTGTAGAGTCAGAAGTTTGATGTAGTCATTGCGTTCTATGAATATGGGACCAAATACTTCTCTTTTGACTACTTTAATACACATATAAGTGAATGTCCCAATACTTTTGGTCTCCTGAAATGGGGAGACTGTGTATAAAAGGGCTGTCATTTTTAAACTGTTCACCGATATGGATGAAAATACCCTCAAATTAAAGCTGACAGTCTGCACTTTAACTTCAAAGTCATTATATCATTTGAAATCCAAAGTGCTGGAGTACAGAGCCCAGAAAAAGTCACTGGGGCGGCTAGTGGTTAGAGTGTTGGACTAGTAACTGAAAGATTGCAAGTTCGAATCCCTCAGCTGCCAAGGTAAAAATCTGACAAGGTAAAAATCTGTTGTTCTGCCCCTGAACAAGGCAGTTAACCCACTGTTCCTAAGCCGTCATTGAAAATAAGAATGTGTTGTAGCTCCCTCCAGTAACCACGAGCACAACCGTTCCTTGATTTTAACTGGCGGCTTTATTCTGTAGTTTCAGTCAGATTTATCACCTTCCGTGAGAACTATAAAGTAAATGAAAAATACAGTTAAGCACACTCTTACAACCTTATCTTACGAGTGACTTATTAGCTTGGTATAACTCTGAAGTGCTTACATACATAAACAGTTTAGCCGGCGCTATAACAGTATTAGATTAAACACATGAATAAAGGAAAAATACCTCATTGGCTGCTTATTACAGAAGGGAGGTAATCAAACTTCACACTTATTATTCCTGGCATGAATTCACGCTTCATCCTTAATTATTATAACGTTACCATCCTAACAATATACGCTTCAAACTTTATGAACTACACCCGATGACATGAAAACTTAGCTAACACAGCGTGGGATTGCATTCCCTCCAAAAGTGTGTTGCTACAATAAGAATCCCCGTTACAACAGTTATTAGCTACGTAGTTCCGCTTGTCTTATCATTTCCCCGCACAGCGGACACGTAAACAATTCAAACACAAAACAACGACATAACCTGTAAGTCTAACTGTCAGTTACACAATTCAAACACAAAACAACGACATAACCTGTAAGTCTAACTGTCAGTTACATGTGTTCTTAACTGACTTGCCTAGTTAAATAAAGGTATAAATAAAAAAAACTGTCCCAATACTTTTGGAGCTCACTGTATAAATAAGAAAGAGGTATGTACAGTAGTTATATAGGAGGAGCTATGTCGAGAATACAGTATGCACATACACTGAGTATACCAAACATTAGGAACACTTTCTTAATATTGAGTTGCCCTCAGAACATCCTCAATTTGTCGGGGCATGGACTCAAAGTGTCGGAATCTTTCCACAGGGATGCTGGCCCATGTTGACTCCAATGCTTCCCACATTTGTGTCAAGTTGGCTCGATGTCCTTTGGGTGGTGCACCATTCTTGAAATACACGGAAAACTGTTGAGCGTGAAAAACCCAGCAGCGTTGCAGTTCTTGACACAAACCGTCATAGCCGCAGGAAGTAGGGGTGTTGAGGTTGCTGCAGCATCCCCTGAAACATCAGAATTTTTAAAATATATATTTCCAAAAAAAAATATATATATATATATATATATATGAAGATGAAAAATCTCACAAAAGTAGTGCCTTTACTAGTCCTGTATTAGTGGACCGATATACACCCTGGGGGAGATGCTGTTTATTGACTACAGCTCAGCGTTCAGCACCAAAGTGCCCTCCAAGCTCATCACTAAGCTCAGGACCCTGGGACTGAATACCTTCCTCTGCAACTGGATCCTGGACTTCCTGTCGGGCCACCCCCGGGCTGGTGAGGGTAGGCAACAACATCATGCTGACCCTCAAAACGGGGGCCCCTCAGTGATGCAAGCTTAGTCCCCTTCAATACTCCCTCTTCACCTTACGACTGCGGGACTGCGCACGACTTCAACACCATCATTAAGTTTGCTGACGACACCACGGTGGTAGACCTGATCACCAATGACGATGAGACAGCCTATAGGGAGGAGGTCAGTGACCTGGCAATTTGGTGCCCGGACAACAACCTTTCCCTCAATGACAGTAAGACAAAGAAGCTGATCACGGACTACAGGAAATGGAAGGCCGATCACCCCCCCCATCCACATCGACGGGGCTGTAGTGGAGGGTATAGAGAGCATCAAGTTCTTCGGTGTCCACATCACTAAGGAATTAACATGGTCCACACACAAGAACACAGTCGTGACGAAGGCACGACAATGCCTCTGCTAAATAGTTAACCAAATAGTTCCCCGAACTATCTGCATTGACCCCCTTTAGCACCAACTCTTTTGACTCATCACATACGTTACTGCTACTGCTTATCCTCTCTGGGATATGTGGGACGATACAGAAATCTCATAATTAAAATTCCTCAAACATACAAGTATTATACACCATTTTAAAGATAAACTTCTTGTTAATCCAGCCACTGTGTCTGATTTCAAAAAGGCTTTACGGCGAAAGCACACCTTGCGATTATGTTAGGTCAGCGCCTAGTCACAGAAAACCATACAGCCATTTTCCAAAGAAGGAGAGGTGTCACAAAAGACAGAAATAGCGTTAAAATTATTTACTAACCTTTGATGATCTTCACCGGATGGCACTCCCAGGACTCCATATTAGACAATAAATGTTTTGTTTTTTTCTCGATAAAGTTAATCTTTATGTCCAAAAACCTCATTTGAAATTAGTGCGTTATGTTCAGAAATGCATTGTCTCAAACAAACATCCGGTGAAAGTGCAGAGAGCCACATCAAATTACAGAAATACTCATCATAAACATTGATCTAAGATACAAGTGTTGTACATACGATTATAGATAAACTTCTCCTTAATGGAACCGCTGTGTCAGATTTAAAAAAAACTTTACAGTAAAAGCACACCATGCAATTATGTTAGGTCAGCGCCTAGCCACAGAAAAACATACAGACATTTTTCAACCAAGCAGAGGTGTCACAAAACTCAGAAATAGCATTATAAATATTCACTTACCTTTGTTGATCTTCATCGGAATGCACTCCCAGGAATCCCAGTTCCACAATAAATGTTTGTTTTGTTCGATAAAGTCCATAATTTATGTCCAAATACCTCCTTTTTGTTCGCGCGTTAGGTCCAGATGAAAAGTCAAAAAAGTTCCATTAACGTTCGTAGAAACATGTCAAACGATGTATAGAATCAATCTTTAGGATGTTTTTATCATAAATCTTCAATAATATTTCAACCGGACAATTCCTTTGTCTTTAGAAATGAAAGGGAACGCAGCTCGCTCTCACGGGCGAATGCGTGACTTAGCTCATGGCATTCTGCCAGACCCCTGGTTCAAACAGCTCTTATTCGCTCCCCCTTCATAGTAGAACCCTGAAACAAGGTTCTAAAGACTGTTGACATCTGGTGGAAGCCTTATGAAGTGCAATCTGACCCCATTTACACTGTATATTGGATAGGCAAAGACTTGAAAACCTACAAACCTCAGATTTCACACTTCCTGGTTGGATTTTACCTGCCATATGAGTTCTGTTATACTCACAGACATCATTCAAACAGTTTTAGAAACGTCAGAGTGTTTTCTGTCCAAATCTACTAATTATATGCATATTCTAGCTTCTGGGCCTGAGTAGCAGGCAGTTTACTCTGGGCACCTTATTCATCCAAGCTACTCAATAGTGCCCCCCAGTCCCAAAGAAGTTATTATATATCCTGTAGCCTCGTCACTTTACCCCTACCTGCATGTACATACAGAATCAACCTCAATTACATCGTACCCCTGCACATCGAGTCAGTCCTGGTACTCAGTGTATATAGCCAAGTTATTGCTACTCATTGTGTATTTATTCTTTGTGTTATTATCTTTCTATTATTTCTCTGTTCTCTCTGCATTGTTGGGAAGTGGCTGTAAGAAAAAATGTCACTGTTAGTCTTCACCTGTTGTTTACAAAGAATGTGACAAATACAATGTGATTTGAGCTGACGTTAAAGGCGAGGTGAGATGGACTGATCTACAAATCACCTTGCATTGTAAATAACCAGTCAATATTATTTGGATATCAGTCAGTCAGTCCGTCACAATTTACCCATGATACATCACGGTTTTGACGCTCTCGATCACGGCCATTGACATCAACAGGCTTTCTGATTAGGGAAGCTTGGTTCTGGACAAGGCAGGTATTACTGACAATGCTTCATTTTATGATTGCCACAGTGGCACAAAGACATAGCCCACAGGTTATGAAATAGTGATGCTGTCACGCCCTGACCTTAGAGAGCTTTTTGTCTCTATTTTGGTTTGGTCAGGGTGTGATTTGGGTGGGCATTCTATGTTCATTTTTCTATGTGTTGTATTTCTTTGTTTTGGCCGGGTATGGTTCTCAAACAGGGACAGGTGTCTATCGTTGTCTCTGATTGGAAACCATACTTAGGTAGCATTTTCCCACCTGTGTTTGGTGGGTAGTTGTGTTTTCTGTTTAGTGTTCTGCACCTGACAGGACTGTTTCGGTTTTGTTTATTCACTTTGTTATTTTGTTCTAGTGTTCAGTTTAATTAAATCATGAACACTTATCATGCTGAGCTTTGGTCCGATTCTTCCTCATCAGACGACGACGACCGTTACAGATGCATTATGCTTCAATCCAATATGGCGATAGAATTACCACATAATTCATTTGTTTTTTTCTAGATAGTAACAGTTGCACAGGAAAGCGTCATCAGGACTGAAAGCTATACTCTGTTAAAGCTTTCCTAATGAACCATTGTAATTGGATGAGCCAAGTCAGACAAAAATCTATATCTGACTGTTGTTTCTCTCACAACAATTAAAAGTCATCCCAGTCCAATATCAATCTTAAACTTCATCAATATGACAATGGCTTCTTTGGCAACTTTTGAGCTGCTATTTCCCAAATGTTTAAAGAACAGGAGGAAAATAAGGAGAACTGAACGCCACCTCTGTTTGACTGACTCACATTGTATAATTGTATTTTCACGTATTCAACACAGAAGCATAAGAGAGAATGTGTGTGTGTGTCTGTGTACGGTTTGTGTTTATGTGTAGGAAAGCTAGAGTGAGAAAAAGAGACAGGCCTTCATGCTGTTATTCCAAGCTGTTCCTCCCATGTGACACACTGATACCCCCAGATGTTTCTCCTGAATGTGTGTGTGTGGGCGTGAAAGAGTGTGTTGGGGTGTTTGTGGTTCTCTCTCTCTCTCTCTTTTTCTCCCTCCCTCTCTCTGTGTCTCTCTCTCTCTTTTTCTCCCTCCCTCTCTCTTTTTCTCCCTCCCTCTCTCTGTTTCTCTCCCTCTCTCTTTTTCTCCCTCCCTCTCTCTTTTTCTCCCTCCCTCTCTCTTTTTCTCCCTCCCTCTCTCTGTTTCTCCCTCCCTCTCTCTGTTTCTCCCTCCCTCTCTCTGTTTCTCCCTCCCCCTCTCTGTTTCTCCCTCCCTCTCTCTGTTTCTCCCTCTCTCTCTCTCTGTTTCTCCCTCCCTCTCTCTGTTTCTCCCTCCCTCTCTCTGTTTCTCCCTCTCTCTCTCTGTTTCTCCCTCTCTCTCTCTGTTTCTTCCTCCCTCTCTGTTTCTCCCTCTCTCTCTCTGTTTCCCTCTCTCTCTGTTTCTCACTCTCTCTCTACTTTTCTCCCTCTCTCTGTTTCTCCCTCCCTCTCTCTGTTTCTCCCTCCCTCTCTCTGTTTCTCCCACCCTCTCTCTGTTTCTCCCTCTCTCTCTCTGTTTCTCCCTCTCTCTCTCTGTTTCTCCCTCTCTCTCTGTTTCTCCCTCTCTCTCTCTGTTTCTCCCTCTCTCTCTCTGTTTCTCCCTCTCTCTCTCTGTTTCTCCCTCCCTCTCCCTGTTTCTCCCTCTCTCTCTCTGTTTCTCTCTCTCTCTGTTCCTCCCTCTCTCTCTCTGTTTCTCCCTCTCTCTCTCTGTTTCTCCCTCTCTCTCTTTTTCTCCCTCCCTCTCTCCTTTTTCCCTCCCTCTCTCTGTTTCTCCCTCCCTCTCTCTGTTTCTCCCACCCTCTCTCTGTTTCTCCCTCTCTCTCTCTGTTTCTCCCTCTCTCTCTCTGTTTCTCCCTCTCTCTCTCTGTTTCTCCCTCTCTCTCTGTTTATCCCTCTCTCTCTCTGTTTCTCCCTCTCTCTCTCTGTTTCTCCCTCTCTCTCTCTGTTTCTCCCTCTCTCTCTCTGTTTCTCCCTCTCTCTCTCTGTTTCTCCCTCTCTCTCTCTGTTTCTCCTCTCTCTCTGTTCCTCCCTCTCTCTCTCTGTTTTTCCCTCTCTCTCTCTGTTTCTCCCTCTCTCTCTGTTCCTCCCTCTCTCTCTCTGTTTCTCCATCTCTCTCTCTGTTTCTCCCTCTCTCTCTCTGTTTCTCCCTCTCTCTCTCTGTTTCTCCCTCTCTCTCTCTGTTTCTCCCTCTCTCTCTCTGTTTCTCCCTCTCTCTCTGTTTCTCCCTCTCTCTCTGTTTCTCCCTCCCCCTCTCTGTTTCTCCCTCCCTCTCTCTGTTTCTCCCTCTCTCTCTCTCTGTTTCTCCCTCCCTCTCTCTGTTTCTCCCTCCCTCTCTCTGTTTCTCCCTCTCTCTCTCTGTTTCTCCCTCTCTCTCTGTTTCTCCCTCCCCCTCTCTGTTTCTCCCTCCCTCTCTCTGTTTCTCCCTCTCTCTCTCTCTGTTTCTCCCTCCCTCTCTCTGTTTCTCCCTCCCTCTCTCTGTTTCTCCCTCTCTCTCTCTGTTTCTCCCTCTCTCTCTCTGTTTCTCCCTCTCTCTCTCTGTTTCTTCCTCCCTCTCTGTTTCTCCCTCTCTCTCTCTGTTTCCCTCTCTCTCTGTTTCGCACTCTCTCTCTACTTTTCTCCCTCTCTCTGTTTCTCCGTCCCTCTCTCTGTTTCTCCCTCCCTCTCTCTGTTTCTCCCACCCTCTCTCTGTTTCTCCCTCTCTCTCTCTGTTTCTCCCTCTCACTCTCTGTTTCTCCCTCTCTCTCTCTGTTTCTCCCTCTCTCTCTCTGTTTCTCCCTCTCACTCTCTGTTTCTCCCTCTCTCTCTCTGTTTCTCCCTCTCTCTCTCTGTTTCTCCCTCTCACTCTCTGTTTCTCCCTCTCTCTCTCTGTTTCTCCCTCTCTCTCTCTGTTTCTCCCTCTCTCTCTCTGTTTCTCCCTCTCACTCTCTGTTTCTCCCTCTCTCTCTCTGTTTCTCCCTCCCTCTCTCTGTTTGCTGGGATGGGGTTGGGTTGGGGTGTTGGCTGGGTGGGGTGGAGTTGGGGTGTTGGCTGGGTGGGCCTGGGTTGGGGTGTTGCCTGGGCTGGGTGGGGTTGAGTTGGGGTGTTGGCTGGGTGGGGCTGGTTTGGGTTGGGGTGTTGGCTGAGTGGGGTTGGTTTGGGTTGGGGTGTTGGCTGAGTGGGGTTGGTTTGGGTTGGGGTGTTGGCTGAGTGGGGTTGGTTTGGGTTGGGGTGTTGGCTGAGTGGGGTTGGTTTGGGTTGGGGTGTTGGCTGAGTGGGGTTGGGGGAATGGGATGGGAGGTTGAGGGTGAAGGCCCAAAAAATGTTTTCTTTATTTTCCTGTTTTATTATAGCTTAATGTATTTCATACTTTTTTTTCTCACATTTTTGAGTGGCTGCCTACAGGTATAGGTTTTATAAAAATATAATTTGAAATGGATAATATACTTGTAACCCCCCCAATTTAAGAAAGAAATAAATAAATAGATAATAATAATACAAAATATAAAATACCAATTAGTTAAAAAAGGAACAAAATTGGTCTGCCTGTGTAAACACAGCATAAGGGGGTTTGTGAGCGGTGGCTGATAAGTAGAGTGTGTGTGTGTGTGGCTGTGTCTGTGTGCATTTTGTGTGTACACAACAGTGTGTTTGTGAGGTCAGAAATATGTCTGTGTCTAAGTATGCACTTTAGGTCATTAGTGAAATGGTGTGCATCTGTTTGGGGGTGTCTGCAATTAGGACAGCGTATATATGAATATGCGTACGTTTGTATGAATAAATATTATGGGAGTGGTTTGTGTTTAATCAATTGTGTTTGTGCATGTGTGGCTGTGTGTGTTTGTGCGTGTGTGTGTCTGTGGCAGGATGGTGTGGTAGCTGTCTCTGGATGGTAATAAGGCTTGTTTTATCTACATTCATATCGTAGGGGGGTTGGGATGGGGGGAGTCACACCATTTTCATTCTTTTCATATATGGCATCAGAATAATAATGAAAGTCTCTGGATTTATCAACCTTTATTACTGACAGCTTGTCTCTAGCAGGCAGCTCTCCCTCTCTGTAACCCAGGGCTAGTGTAGCTTCCTTCAGGCCCATGGTATCTAAGGGGACACAGCTTCACGCACATCTGCTCATTCCCCTACTGATGTCCTGCTGATGGCACATGCCTGCATTTTTAAAGGCCCTGTGCAGTCAAAATTCAGTTTTTCCAGTTTTTTGTAAAATATTGTACAACAGCTGATGAATCTAACACTGTAAATGTGTTATTTCCTGATAGTTGCTGGTTGAAAATACAATCTATGCAGGACCTTCTAATCAGCAGGTTTTGCATGGGTTGAGTTTTGGTTTGCATGGTAACATCACCAGGCGGTATAAGTTAATAGACCAATAATAAAGAGAGGTCCAAACCCCTCTACCAACAGCTAGTTTTCAGGTCACATATCCATCCTATGAGGCCCCTCCCATTAGGTCCCTCACTCAGACCACTCACACAGTCCTAGCAAAATTATCGCATTGACCATTTGACCCCCACATGCGCCAACTTCTGTCTGTAGAGTCCGAACAGCTGGGCTACACACTAATATGACCACACCATCGAAAGGCAGTGGCGTGTATCCATGGGTGCCAAGGGAAGCCAGGCTTTACAAAAATATAAAATAATGTTTCTTTCGTCTCTCTGTGTTTCATCATTTCCCTTCAATTCACAAGAGGCTGAATGTATCTCTCCGGAGAAAGCATCCGAGCAAAACAGCGCCCCTCTGTCTCTGTATGTGTAGCCCATCTATCTGATGCTGTCTGGTCAAAAAGCGTATGATATTGTTGCCACCTGTAGCATTGAAGGCAAGGGAAGCCAGCGAGCATTTGGCCTTGATAAACTGAGTGAGCTCAACTGTGAATGGTCCTGGCTCACCTAAAAAAAGTGTCAATGGAAGCCAATTGTATCGGTCACATACACATATTTAGCAGATGTTATTGGGAAATCTAAAGTAAAAGAATGGAGTTAAGAAATGTGTAAATATTAGGATGAGCAATATCGGAGTGGCATAGACTAAAATACAGTAGAATAGAATACAGTATATACATATGAAATGAGTAAAGCAGTATGCAAACATTATTAAAGTGACTAGTGTTCCATTATTAAAGTGGCCAGTGATTCCATGTCTATGTATATAGGGCAGCAGCCTCTAAGATGCAGAGTTGAGTAACCGGGTGGTAGCCGGCTAGTGATGGCTATTTAACAGTCTGATAGTCTTGAGATAGAAGCTGTTTTTCAGTTTCTCGGTCCCAGCTTTGATGCACCTGTACTGACCTCGCCTTCTGGATGATAGCGGGGTGAACAGTCTGTGGCTCGGGTGGTTGTTGTCCTTGATGATCTTTTTGGACTTCCTGTGACATCGGGTGCTGGACGCGTGAATATGAACATGTTATGCAATGCGTTTCTATGGGCTAACAGCAGTAAGGCCAAATTCAATGTTTAATAAAATAAAATAAAAATATTCTTTGGGTACCTACAGGGGTCCTAAAATTCAAAATCAAATAGAAAAACGATCCATGGTATAACCATCTTAAAACAATTCCATTTGTTAGCTTAGTAGAACACCCCTTGAAAGGCTTAGACCTTTACTGGTAAATGGATGTTTACATGCAGTTGCTATATTGTTGGATCCCTCTGCCCTTATCTTATTTTCCATCTATCAGACGCAGGAGAGAGCGGTGCTGTAATCATTTTTTCTTCCTGCTTTTTGGCATCTCTGTGGCTTGAACAAGCACTTTACGTCCTCATCATGAATACTTTACGTAGGGGTCATCAACACTAATAAGTAAATAGTGCTGCAAAATTCAAATACATAAGTTATAGCTTAGATGTCAGTGATAGCGAACGGAAATCACATCAGTCGATCATCATGGTCCCCTGGGGGCCCCAGCCTCCTGTAGATAATGTATGGTCATGTCTGGTCATGACTGGATCTGTGTACTGCTGACTCTGGTGTGTGTATCAACATCACACAGACAGACAGCCCTCTCACCTATGGGCCAGCCTGGAGACAGCTCAGAACAAAATCAATTCCCTCTGACCTCTTGTCAGATGAGATGGGACTGGGATCCCAAAGGTGACTGTATTACCGTTGTGTCATAGCTTGCTTGAATCACATTGGTTAATTTAACAGAAACAGCGTCACTGTGGGGAGTAGCCCAGCCTAGTGCATGGGTGGCATACAGACGACATGTTGAGGTAAGCAACCTGTGGAGGAAACCAACCGTGTGTGTGGAAGTTTGATTCTTATAACAGCCAGTCAACCTGAGTAGAGACTGCTTTCATAAATGTTTTACAAATTCAACTAGTTATCTTGTCCTTGCTGTATAATGTTACCTGTAACAGAGTCTGAGTGGCTGACTGTGTTTCCCCATGTGTATCAGACGGTTCATCCTCTCTCCCTCTCTCTCTCTATCTCTCTCGCTCTCTCTCTCTCTCTCTCTCTCTCTCTCTCTCTCTCTCTCTCTCTCTCTCTCTCTCTCTCTCTCTCTCTCTCTCTCTCTCTCTCTCTCTCTCTCTCTCTCTCTCTCTCTCTCTCTCTCTCTCTCTCTCTCTCTCTCTCTCTCTCTCTCTCTCTCTCTCTCTCTCTCTCTCTCTCTCCATCTTTGTATGACAGTCTTTCAATCTATCAGTCACTGTCCCAAGCCCAATACACTCTGGAAAGTTAGTTACCAGAAGAATGACAGATGCTGAAAGAGGAACCTGTTGCTATGGTTACTTGTTTCATGGATGTGTATAATAGCTACATTTACCTAAAAAGCATCAGCCTCTGATGGGTATTACTGGGTGATGCTCCGGCACATAACCTCCACACATACATTATGAGTGCTGTTGGGATGTGGTGGAAACTGAATCACGATTTTCTGTAGCCTTGCCCTCTGAACCCCCCCCCCCCGCGGATAAGTCACAGTGCTCTGAAAGTATCTTATTCACTCGCCTGAGTCTCCAACCATTTCCACCCCTCCCTCCCTCCCCTACGGCTTGAGGCATTCCCTACGCCTCCGCCTCCCATGCCGCCGCTATCCAGGAGTGAGTGGCAAACTCTGTGGTTGCTCTCGTAACTGCTGATTGGCTCGCTGACATAATCGTTTAGCACCTAATTAGATAGACCTGCAGTTGATCACATCCAGCTGCATTGTGAGGTTCCCATACTGTCGATATACAGACTCAATAACACATACCGTATACTCTACATATCCACATACGGTTCATGTACTGTGCATGAATTATACTAACAATACATAAATACATAATGTATGATAACCACAATTTGTCCTTTTTCATTTATGTAGTGTAAACGGTTTGGTTCAGATGCAGGTTAGTCTTTTCTCTGCACATACAGTGTGTTTCCATGTTAACCTTTGGTTCTAATTGGTGTCTGATGGCTGCTCATACAGCCGGAGTACACTCTATCTGTTCAGTGTTCACTCAGGCTGATCCAGAAAAGCCAGACGTTCAGGCGTTCTCCACTGACACCTAACAGGTTGTTTTACACACTAGCTCAGGCCAGTGAGTAAAACAGGGGTCCTTCAGGGCCCCTCCAGATGTAGCTATCCCTGCTCATTACTATGCCCTCTGCTCAAGTACCTGCAGGCTCTGTTTTGGCTTCCTCCATGTTCCCCCTCTCTCTCTAGTCTAGATTCATCATCTCTGCTAACCAGAGCCTCCATCTCTCCTGCTGTCTGTCTATTGGACATTCTTCTGCATATCAGCTATTTATAACCTTGCTGTTTGGTTATCTTCTTTAGTCTGCATGACTCTCAACACATTTTCTCTTTTATGATATTCAGCGTTTTACACTTGACCTCCGGTTAGTCGTCTTCTTTTATCTTCAAGCGCCTTGAATCCACTTAGCTGTCTCCAGTGATTTCTCACTCACTGTCGTTTTCTCTCGTTCTCTCTCCCCCTTCCATACCTCTCCCCCCTTCTCTCTCTCTCTCTCTCTCTCCAGAATATCAGGTGTTCCACACCCCGTCATCCTCCCAGCTGGCTTGTTATTCTTGATAAGCCCTGTCGACTCTTCTATTTCTCCTTATATGATAATACTGTTAATAGGACTCCTTGTTCACTGTAATTACTAACTTCGATCACAGCAAGTCTCCCAGCACTGGTCTACTCTCCCATCAGCGCTGTTAAATGGTAGAAATATTGGCTTTTCTCTCCTCTCTTTCTCTCCCAATTCTGTGGTTCTGTCCTCTTCATAAGATCCACGATGCCTCTCAGATTCTCTCTCTTGCCAACTGCTGTGTTAATCACACTGCTGTTCCCTCCCTTTATCTTAACTCTCTCATTTCTTCTTCTTCCCACTCCCCCTCTCCTCTCGTCCACTGAGTTCCTCATGATCTAGATAGCAGACTATCTCTTCTGTTCACCGTGCATTTTCTGAATCTCAATCTCTCTCGCTCTCATCTCCATCGCTCCATCTCCCCAGGTGAGATGAGCTGCCCACCACTACCATTGTGCTGTGCATTATCTCATCTCCTGCTTGCCCTAAAGTCACACCTCTGTAAATAATACTTCATATCTGTTCATGCAGCGCTACCATTTACCGCATCACCCTTCCAAGAATCCATAGTACTGCAATCTGCCCTAATGACTCAACTGAACAAACTTGTTATTATGGATACCTAGAGAGTAGAATGGAAGTGGATTAGTTTGTTTAGATACAGATTGGTAGTCTGCTAAATAAGTTAAAACAGTGACATAGCTGGATAACCCATGTGTGACCACGTGTCACTATAATAATAATATAACAACCTGATGTCACCCACAAGGTTTTATATGACACAGAAATATGATGCTTTGACAGTACCATTCGGGACTCGGGTCACAGAATTGCTGTCTAGACAAGCACAGCCAGGGTGATATTTATGTACCCTCAAAGATATTTCTATTTTGAAATTCCTTACAGTCCCTGACTTTCTAGATGTCTTGGTAAGTAACATGTACCTTTATTACTGAGACCAAGTCATATTCCTGAGAGAGACCTGTAGTATTATTTCATCATTTCAATTCCCTTGTGTGACACTGCCAAGCACCCAGTCTTAGAAACTACACAGCAATTTAGAGGTGTAAAGAGTTCTTTCTCCCCCATGTTTCCCAGTGAACTACTAGACTCTACACTTTAGAGAGACCACTCTAATCCCAGCAGAAGCGCAGCGGCCCACAATCCCATTGTCAAATTGTGATGCTGGTGCGGCAGGTGGGTGGGCAGGGGGGCACAGGCAGAGATGCAACAGCAGCTTGGCGAGAGGACAACCCCCTGGAGGGTGCTTTAGGAGTCTGCTGCTCTCTCCCAGAGGAGAGGCTGCCTGACTGAAGAGGAGAGACTGGATGTCACAGCACATCTCCCATCCATCAATAACCTAGTAGTCATACTGGAGACGGGAGTGGAAAGAAGCAGAGCAGAATGGAGAACGAATGCAAGGTACAAAAGGGATCATACATACAGACACACACAGACAAACACAGACACACACAGGCTGAGAAAGTACCTTGTTTAGGTCAGCAACTCACAACGAATCAGGGCAGAACTGAGTGAATGACATCACCTGGGAATGGAATGTGGCTAGCCACAGCACAGCAAATGCAGCCAGACATGAGAGAGTCAGTCCTGTGTTTATCTGTATAGAGTATGCAGGCTGAGGCAACGGCAGTTTTACTTCCTGTTGTTCTCCTGCCTAATACACCAGGCCCCATGGGATACATCTTTCCCAGAATTACTGGCAGGATCTCAAACTCCCAATTCAGTGGATAATTAGAAGAAGGTGGTAATCCCGGGTCCCGCTTACAGAGGAAGGACAGATGGCAGCCATCGCAAGCAGCAGAATATGTCACTGACTGACTGTCATACTATACTGTACTCTCTGGCTTCAGCAGAGCCAATACATGGCCATGCCTTGTCTGTATGTCCTCTTTTCCCTATTGGATTGGAAATAATACATGTTAATCATTTTGCCATAATATCACCATGTACAGTATTTAGCAATACATTCTGATTGAGAAAATAGAACACGTCTGACTTATGACATGATTAATGTGTTGATTTCGAAATGCCAGAGAGGTTGTGTTCTCTAGGGAGAGAGAGTCAGAGAAAGAGACAGAGAGAGTCAGAGAGAGAGAGAGAGAGAGAGAGAGAGATGGTGAGTGTGTGTGTAGAGATGGAGGAGAAATTGGCCTCCTTTGGCCTCTTGGTCTTGCTTGGCTCTGCTCTGCTGTGGTTGTATGGGAATTGTCTTGCTTGGCTCTGCTCTGCTGTGGTTGTATGGGAATTGTCTTGCTTGGCTCTGCTCTGCTGTGGTTGTATGGGAATTGTCTTGCTTGGCTCTGCTCTGCTGTGGTTGTATGGGAATTGTCTTGCTTGGCTCTGCTCTGCTGTGGTTGTATGGGAATTGTCTTGCTTGGCTCTGCTCTGCTGTGGTTGTATGGGAATTGTCTTGCTTGGCTCTGCTCTGCTGTGTTTGTATGGGAATTGTCTTGCTTGGCTCTGCTCTGCTGTGGTTGTATGGGAATTGTCTTGCTTGGCTCTGCTCTGCTGTGTTTGTATGGGAATTGTCTTGCTTGGCTCTGCTCTGCTGTGGTTGTATGGGAATTGTCTTGCTTGGCTCTGCTCTGCTGTGGTTGTATGGGAATTGTCTTGCTTGGCTCTGCTCTGCTGTGGTTGTATGGGAATTGTCTTGCTTGGCTCTGCTCTGCTGTGTTTGTATGGGAATTGTCTTGCTTGGCTCTGCTCTGCTGTGGTTGTATGGGAATTGTCTTGCTTGGCTCTGCTCTGCTGTGTTTGTATGGGAATTGTCTTGCTTGGCTCTGCTCTGCTGTGTTTGTATGGGAATTGTCTTGCTTGGCTCTGCTCTGCTGTGGTTGTATGGGAATTGAACTGGAAGCAATTGTTTCTGACTCACCATCTTTACATAACCGCCAGACAAATAACATTTTGTTCACAAATATATATTTAGTTGATGGCACCAGGAAATGTTAGTGTGCTACTTGCTATGGTATTTATAGATAGATGTGACTAAACTTGCAATTTTTTGCAGATATTAGTATTTTTAAATTAATCATGTTTGACGTAGAAACACACTGACTGGCTTGAAATGCTTCATGAATTTGATTATACTTTTTTCCTTCATATTTCAACTTTGAGTGTCGGTGGCTGTCTGTGGGTTTGGTGTGTGTGTAAGTGTTTGTGTGGGTGGATGTGCACGCATATATGAGTGCAGCATCTACAGATGTAGGATCTTCATTTGAGCCAGTTTGCTACAGCAGGAGAATAATCCTGCACCAACAGGAAATGTGAATTATTATGTGGATTATAATTAATAGACATTTTTTGTAGGGGTTGATACATTTTTCATCAGGGCAAATCAAGTCTGACATTTTAAAGTGTAAATTACAAACTTTAGAAGCCTTACGCTACAAGTTGGCATTTGCTTCTCTGATCAAATTAAGATCCTACATCCATTCTCTGTAGCAAGCAAAACAAATCATTGCTATTGCTAAAGCATAGGCATGATTCTGAGAAATCCTTTCGCAAAAGGCATCCAAGCACAAACCACAATGTATGGCTTTGGAATATAGAGCAGCGTTTTCCAAGACATAGCGTCTTGACAAGGTTATTGAAAACACTCAAGGTTTCTACATAATGTATGAGAAGCCTTGATGTATAGCCATACAGCCCACTGTTAGGTGTACAGTGGAACCTGGTAATGCACACCGCTATTCTGCTTGGTCTCTCCCTCAGCCTCAGGAGAGAGGATTCACTTATACAGTTCCTGACCTCTGTTAGATCAAAGTGTGAACATAGCTTGTTTTGTCACAGTGTCCTGTCCATCTGTTCTGTGCACAGTGCCTTCAGAAAGTATTCACACCCCTTTGTTCAACATTTAGTTGTGTTATAGCCTGAATTAAAAATGGATTCATTTGAGATTTTTTTGGTCACTGGCCAACACACAATACCCGATAATGTCAAAGTGGAAATATGTTATTATTATTTTATTTTTTTACAAATTAATAAAAAATTAAAAGTTGAAATGTCTTGAGTCAATAAGTATTCAACCCTTTTGTTATGGCAAGCTTAAATAAGTTTAGGAGTAAAAATGTGCCCTCAGTGAATTTCAAACACAGATTCAACCACAAAGACCAGGGAGGTTTTCCGATGCCTCAAAAAGAAGGGCACCTATTGGTAGATTGGTAAAAAAAAAAAAAAAGCAGACATTGAATATCCTTTTTAAGCATTAATTACACAATTGTGTATCAATACACCCAGTCACTACAAAGATACAGGTATCCTTCCTTACTCTGTGCCGGTGAGGAATGAAATCACTTAGGGATTTCACCATGAGGCCAATGGTGACTTTAAAACAGACTTTAATGGCTGTGATAGGAGACAACTGAGAATGGATCATCAACCTTGTATTTACTCCACAATACCAACCTAATTAAAAGAAGGAAACAGAATAAAAATATTAAAAAACAACCATCCTCTTTGCATTGCAACAAGGCACTAAAATAATACTGCAAAAAATGTGGCAAAGCAATTAAGTTTTTGTCCTGAATACAAAGTGTTATGTTTGGGGCAAATCCAATACAACACATTACTTAGTACCAATCACCATATTTTCAAGCATAGCAGTGGCTGCATCATGTTACATTTACATTACATTTAAGTCATTTAGCAGACGCTCTTATCCAGAGCGACTTACAAATTGGTGCATTCACCTTATGACATCCAGTGGAACGGCCACTTTACAATAGTGCATCTAAATCTTTTAAGGGGGGGTGGAGTGAGAAGGATTACTTTATCCTATCCTAGGTATTCCTTAAAGAGGTGGGGTTTCAGGTGTCTCCGGAAGGTGGTGATTGACTCCGCTGTCCTGGCGTCGTGAGGGAGTTTGTTCCACCATTGGGGGGCCAGAGCAGCGAACAGTTTTGACTGGGCTGAGCGGGAACTGTACTTCCTCAGTGGTAGGGAGGCGAGCAGGCCAGAGGTGGATGAACGCAGTGCCCTTGTTTGGGTGTAGGGCCTGATCAGAGCCTGGAGGTACTGAGGTGCCGTTCCCCTCACAGCTCCGTAGGCAAGCACCATGGTCTTGTAGCGGATGCGAGCTTCAACTGGAAGCCAGTGGAGAGAGCGGAGGAGCGGGGTGACGTGAGAGAACTTGGGAAGGTTGAACACCAGACGGGCTGCGGCGTTCTGGATGAGTTGTAGGGGTTTAATGGCACAGGCAGGGAGCCCAGCCAACAGCGAGTTGCAGTAATCCAGACGGGAGATGACAAGTGCCTGGATTAGGACCTGCGCCGCTTCCTGTGTGAGGCAGGGTCGTACTCTGCGGATGTTGTAGAGCATGAACCTACAGGAACGGGCCACCGCCTTGATGTTGGTTGAGAACGACAGGGTGTTGTCCAGGATCACGCCAAGGTTCTTAGCGCTCTGGGAGGAGGACACAATGGAGTTGTCAACCGTGATGGCGAGATCATGGAACGGGCAGTCCTTCCCCGGGAGGAAGAGCAGCTCCGTCTTGCCGAGGTTCAGCTTGAGGTGGTGATCCGTCATCCACACTGATATGTCTGCCAGACATGCAGAGATGCGATTCGCCACCTGGTCATCAGAAGGGGGAAAGGAGAAGATTAGTTGTGTGTCGTCTGCATAGCAATGATAGGAGAGACCATGTGAGGTTATGACAGAGCCAAGTGACTTGGTGTATAGCGAGAATAGGAGAGGGCCTAGAACAGAGCCCTGGGGGACACCAGTGGTGAGAGCACGTGGTGAGGAGACAGATTCTCGCCACGCCACCTGGTAGGAGCGACCTGTCAGGTAGGACGCAATCCAAGCGTGGGCCGCGCCGGAGATGCCCAACTCGGAGAGGGTGGAGAGGAGGATCTGATGGTTCACAGTATCGAAGGCAGCCGATAGGTCTAGAAGGATGAGAGCAGAGGAGAGAGAGTTAGCTTTAGCAGTGCGGAGCGCCTCCGTGATACAGAGAAGAGCAGTCTCAGTTGAATGACTAGTCTTGAAACCTGACTGATTTGGATCAAGAAGGTCATTCTGAGAGAGATAGCGGGAGAGCTGGCCAAGGACGGCACGTTCAAGAGTTTTGGAGAGAAAAGAAAGAAGGGATACTGGTCTGTAGTTGTTGACATCGGAGGGATCGAGTGTAGGTTTTTTCAGAAGGGGTGCAACTCTCGCTCTCTTGAAGACGGAAGGGACGTAGCCAGCGGTCAGGGATGAGTTGATGAGCGAGGTGAGGTAAGGGAGAAGGTCTCCGGAAATGGTCTGGAGAAGAGAGGAGGGGATAGGGTCAAGCGGGCAGGTTGTTGGGCGGCCGGCCGTCACAAGACGCGAGATTTCATCTGGAGAGAGAGGGGAGAAAGAGGTCAGAGCACAGGGTGGGGCAGTGTGAGCAGAACCAGCGGTGTCGTTTGACTTAGCAAACGAGGATCGGATGTCGTCGACCTTCTTTTCAAAATGGTTGGCGAAGTCATCTGCAGAGAGGGAGGAGGGGGGGGAGGGGGAGGAGGATTCAGGAGGGAGGAGAAGGTGGCAAAGAGCTTCCTGGGGTTAGAGGCAGATGCTTGGAATTTAGAGTGGTAGAAAGTGGCTTTAGCAGCAGAGACAGAAGAGGAAAATGTAGAGAGGAGGGAGTGAAAGGATGCCAGGTCCGCAGGGAGGCGAGTTTTCCTCCATTTCCGCTCGGCTGCCCGGAGCCCTGTTCTGTGAGCTCGCAATGAGTCGTCGAGCCACGGAGCGGGAGGGGAGGACCGAGCCGGCCTGGAGGATAGGGGACATAGAGAGTCAAAGGATGCAGAAAGGGAGGAGAGGAGGGTTGAGGAGGCAGAATCAGGAGATAGGTTGGAGAAGGTTTGAGCAGAGGGAAGAGATGATAGGATGGAAGAGGAGAGGGTAGCGGGGGAGAGAGAGCGAAGGTTGGGACGGCGCGATACCATCCGAGTAGGGGCAGTGTGGGAAGTGTTGGATGAGAGCGAGAGGGAAAAGGATACAAGGTAGTGGTCGGAGACTTGGAGGGGAGTTGCAATGAGGTTAGTGGAAGAACAGCATCTAGTAAAGATGAGGTCGAGCGTATTGCCTGTTATGCTTGTAATCGTTAAGGACTGGGGAGTTTTTCAGGATAAAAAAGGATAAAAAAGGATAAAAAAGAAACGGAATGGAGCTAAGCACAGGGAAAGTCCAAGAGTTAAACCTGGTTCAGTCTGCTTTCCACCGGACACTGGGAAATAAATTCAGGACAATAACACAAGGCCAAATCTACATGTACCAAGAAGACACCGAATGTTCCTGAGTGGCCGAGTTACAGTTTTCTCTTAAATCTGCTTAGAAAATCTATGGCAAGACCTGAAAATGGTTGTCTAGCAATGATCAACAACCAATTGATCAACAACCAATTTGACAGAGCTTGAACCATTTTGAAAAGAATAATGGGTAAATGTTGCACAATCCAGGTGTGTGAAGCTTTTAGAGACTTATCCAGAACAAAGTATGAAAATGTATGCACTCACTACTCTAAATCGCTCTGGATAAGAGCGTATGCTAAATGACTAAAATATTTAAAATCCTGCTCACCACCATCCAGGCTATTAGCTGGTCAAAAGGTCCCTGCGGACTGGACATGGTATTCCCGGTGGATACTGGACTTGTCAGTCTGAGAGCCGGATCCTCTTTAAAATACCATGACTGTTTCTTGGGCTGCGGCCATATGCAGCAGCAGCACTACATGCTGCAGTGCACTGTGAGTGGCGGTCAGTGCAGGTCATCAGCACGAAGCTGGAATGGGATTTGTGGAGAGCGGATGGAGGAGGGAGGCCAGAGGCTGGGTTTTACACTGGCAAATTAATTAACAACAGGGATGAGCCGTCCTGGCCTTGACTCTCTCTCTCTCTCTCTCTCTCTCTCTCTCTCTCTCTCTCTCTCTCTCTCTCTCTCTCTCTCTCTCTCTCTCTCTCTCTCTCTCTCTCTCTCTCTCTCTCTCGACCTTTATCAGTCCATTCTCAGCTCCATCCTACTACATAAATATCTCTTGCCCCCATCTCTCATACACAGACTCACACATATGCAAATACGCTGGAGATGTATGTAGTTTATGCTCATACACTTAGTGTGAAAACAGTCAGGGTGGGGGAGTCTACAGTATATTCCAGTGTAATTCTGGCCATGCGGAGTAACATAACCTATAGTAACAGCCTAATGAGGTGTCTTTGAGGGTGACGTTAACACCATGCGCACACACTCTCTCTCTCTCTCACACACCCCTTCTTCCTCTCGTTCTGCTCCTGAGAGTTTTATTCCCAGTGACAGATGAAGGGCCATGTCGTTATGTGTTTAGACCCTGTTTTCTGTCATCCAAGGTGACACTGGAGCCCAGCTTTTTGTGGAGGGCAGGTGGGATGAGGACAGGAGACTCCAGGGAGAGGGGGCGTAGGCAGACTAGAGAGTAGAGGAAAACAGAGGGTGAGAGGAGGAGATTGTGGCTGGAGACCGTGGCCTGGCTGAGAGGAAAACAGAGGGTGAGAGGAGGAGATTGTGGCTGGAGACCGTGGCCTGGCTGAGAGGAAAACAGAGGGTGAGAGGAGGAGATTGTGGCTGGAGACCGTGGCCTGGCTGAGAGGAAAACAGAGGGTGAGAGGAGGAGATTGTGGCTGGAGACCGTGGCCTGGCTGAGAGGAAAACAGAGGGTGAGAGGAGGAGATTGTGGCTGGAGACCGTGGCCCAGCTGTCATGAATGATTTCGGGGCTCTCTCACGTTTTGTCACTTCAAATTAGAGGAAGCCGAACCTCAAGCCAGCTGTGATTGGTTGTGTTGCCCGTCAGTAATCCGGCCACATCAGCCCCAGCCAGTGGAGCATAGTTTATGTCAGGGCCCACCCTCCTCTCTGTGAGGGGGCTATAAATAGGCGGAGGAGAGGAGACAGGAGGCCCAAGGCTCCAACTGTAATGAGATTAAACCCAACCAGCTTCAGCTTCCAGTGTTGGTTGAGCTTTATTTCTGCTTCCTTTCTGCTTTTAAATGTGTGCACGCAAGATATTGACTGTGTCGGCTGCTGCGGTTGCATGAGTGGAGGAAGATTGTGGATTGATCATTTGCGTTTGGATCATCTGTTTGTGTGTCAGTGAGTGTGTTGATGCGTGTGTGTGCTCTATATGCATTTGAAAGAGTGCGTGTGTGTGTATGTGTGTGTAATGTCCTCATTTGGCAGCCCTCTGGGCATGGCACATCTTCTGAAGATGTTTGTCATGAGGGTAAAGCATTTGTCACTGTAGCATTCTGCCATCAGAATGTTGTATTTGCAACCTCAGAGTTGAAACTGTCGACAGGCTCTCATATTTCCCCCGGTGTGTTGTATTCAGTCAGCGCTATGGGACTGGCCTTTGTTCAA